>NC_056613.1:11045884-11345884 GCF_018340385.1 Cyprinus carpio | reverse complement strand
TGATGGCTGCTATTGTTGCTGTTTATTAAAAATAGCAGCAAATATTTTAGTGATATGCTATTTACACTAAGTGCAAATAGCTATAGATTCTATTTACACTATGTTAAAGTAGTAGGATTTTCTGCTATTTATACTACTTATTGCAAATAGTGGCAATTATCTGCACCGCAGTATTGTAGTACATATACATATATATATATATATATATATATATATATATATATATATATATATATATATATATATATAAAAAACAGTATGCAATAACAACTTAGTATAAATATTCATTTAAATTCAAATTATTAAATTGGACAAATTATTAAATAAAGCCCTCCCTACACTTACCCTACCTTTTTGATTTTGATTATTTACTTCATTTTCATTGGAAATAAATCCTATTCTGATGTGATTTGAAATTTGAAAAAGGAGGAAAAAAAAAGTTCACTAAAAGGCGGAATCGAACTCGGGTCTATCATGTCAAAAAAAAAGTATGACTCGTGTTTTACCATCTGCACCACTAGAGCTGACAGCTAGTGACTGTCTTTCGTAATGTTGACTACCTGAATCACACGTTAATGGGCGGAGTTAGTGTAAATAGCTTCTGCCAACAAAACAGGCTATTTGCACTTAGCGTAAATAGACACTCCATTATTATTTAATAAATATTTTATGTAAATAATAGTAGTATTTGATAATAGTATTTTCTATTAAAAACACTGTGTGTGTGTGTGTTTGTGATGGTAATTTTAGATAGATTGTTCCACCATTAGATAGCAACAACAGGCTATTTTTATGAGGGAGTCAGCGGTAAAGACTTTTATATTGAAAGAGACTGAAACTGGGTTGTAAACAAGGAAGTTGTTTTTATTTTCAAAGACGCAGCCAACAAAAGCACAGCACCGAGAAGCTTTCCTCAGCGGACATTCAAACGAATGTTTTATTGTGAATATGGGATTGATCTGAAGAATGAATGCTGTTTCAAATGCAGGTAATCACACTCATGATCTCAACTGACTGGCTGAGGCCAGCCTAAAAAGACATTCAGGAGAAAGACGCTCAACAATTATTCAGACACCAGATATAATTTTTTATATTTTTTTTTTCTAGTGGGTGCAGGATACTATAGTTCATTTATGTAAGTGAGGATAGCAAAATTAAGTAAACTGTGCCATATTATACCCAAAAATTCTTCATACAGAGGACTACCAATGAAATCGATGAAAAAATTGGGACCAAAAATTATTCAGACACTTAGACCTGACCATGTTTTGCTTACAGGTTTTTTTTTTTTAATTGCTAATGCGAACTTTTTACACCACAGACTGAACAAAATTAAGCATTGCTTGGTAATTGGTCAACAAAGTATTGATAGTTGTGTAAATATTGTCATACAGTTGTCTGAATTTTTGGTTGTTTGTAATCCAATACATACTGTACCTTTCTATCTTTCTTTCTTTGGCCCTGTATTTATGCACGTGAACGTGCTCACACACACATGCACGTTGAATATTTCGGACAGTTACAGACAATGACACTGGTCGTGTATAATCACAGGTGCATCATGGTACTGTACCTGTGAGAATTTCTGGAGCAAGGCTTCAGGCAGAAAATCAGAGACGTGGAGCTCAACTGGCGGCCCGGTCCAATTACTCTGAGCGAAAAGGTTCAGACACCCCACTGCCAACGCCAACAGAGCAGTTTCTCTACAGCAGATAAGAGATCAGGTTCAGAAACATGCATGTTTGAGAGCTAATGTCAATATAGCCACTGGATTTGTTCATCTGAAATACACACACGTTGACTACCACCACAATATCTATCAGGTAAATGTTGTTTATTTCTGAAAACATTTCCACTTTTGTCGTTTCCGACTACACGACTCTGATGCAAAATGTACAAACCTGAAGAAACAAATCGGATTGCAACAATGTGCCGCTCGCTGAAATCAAAGACCTGAGATTGTAATTCTGCTCTATGGTGGAGTCAGTCCCCAGATGCCATTGAGAAAGGACATATTTACATACACAGACATCCACACATTCATGTTTCACTGCGATCTACAGCACTGATGTATTCTCACAGGACAGAAATGGCTGAGAGTCATGAATCTCATTGTACATTTTAGTCCCTTTAAAATAATACATGATAGATAAATGAGAATGTACAAGAACACAACAAAAAGAGAAGGTGAGGACAAAAAGAAAAGGGGAAAAAAAAACTAATGATATACATCTCTCTGCATTCAACAGCACACAAACATCAATCTACCTGCATCTAATCTCTCACCAGAAAGCATCACTCATTATTCAAGCCACTCCACCCATCTACAACTACTTTCTGCCTCACTAACAGAAGCCACAATGAGAGAGGCTGTATAGAAAGAAAAATAAAGCGAGAGGGAGCGTGATCAAGCCGAAGAGAGTTCAGAAGAGAGGCACGGCTGAGGAGCGCAGCACACCCCCCTTTCCTCAACTCGTTCTTTCTCTGGAGAAAAAGGATGTTAAAATGGGCTTATCGAAAATTAATAATTTATGTCTGAAAGGAGGGGGACAGTGTTTGAACTCTTCTGTATGGTTTTATTCATTCTCAACAATAAAACGCTCCACTCAGCTAAAGCCACCATCAACCCGCTTAAAGTCCTTACGTGGTGCTACACAGTGCACTTGCAGTGCTGTCAGCTTCCTTGATAATAATGGAAGCATTCTAGTTTTGTGTTTCTCACTCCGTGTGAATGAACATTCTGTCATCGTTTACTGCATGTCTGTCTACTGAAGAATACAAAAGATATTTTTAAAAAAATGTCAAGTTTTTTTTTTTTTTTTTGGCAAACTCAGTGGGGTCCAGTGGTCCAGTGGTGTGTGTGCATGCATGTATTTTATTTTATTTATGTATGTGTGTGTGTGTATATGTGTGGGCATAGATTAATTTTTTTAATCTAGATTAATCTCACTGTAATCTTGGATTAATCTAGATTAAAATGGCTCATTTGAATTCTGCCGAAGGCATTCAAATTATGTTCAACTTGTTAGTACTGATAGAGCTGTGCTGCACTCAAACATAGTAGTTTGACGACGACTCTTCCCCTACGCTACATTGCTTGGCCCGGCATCTTCCGCATGAGCTAAGGGATGCTTTGCGTTTAGGTGGTACTTGAGATTGGAAGAACTCCTACAGTAAACTATCTCCGCATTGCACAAGTTGCAAACAACCTTACGCCTGTTTCACACATACTCCGTCTGCAGTGCGTATGCGTTGCAATTTTATTTTATTTTTTTACGCACCCATGTTAAAGGATTCCAGCGTTCACGCGGTTGTGGTCCGTCAGTGCGTTCCAGGAGCGGTGCGTCTGCAGCAGTGCAGCGATTGTTTACGTACTGAGTCTATTTTTGCTGTGCTGCATGCGCTGAATTAAAATGACAGCGCATTGTTCGCAGTAAAAAATAACATGGATTGACACGGAAATGCAGTAATTTCACAATAAATGAATACTAATTAAAGGCTTATGTGTTATACACATGCAACACATGGGTTTTTGGCTAGGTTTAAAACAAGAAAAAGAGCTCCTTTAGATAAACGAGGCAACATGACATAGGCCTATGCACTTTTATGGAAGCAGAAAAACAAAGTTCATTAAGAACCGTGCGATTGCTTGTAATAAAGATTTAAATGCAAAAGGTGCGAGAGTCGACTGTTTCTGTCAGTGGTGCTTTAATTTTAAATATTTGCGATATTCCAACAAGAAAAGTAGGCTAATTGTTGAGTTTAAATGTTTTGCCACTTGTTTGAGCAGCTTATTATACAAACCTAGAAGTTAAATGCATGAATAATATGTTGTTTATATTTATTAAGTTTAAACTAATGTCTATGATTATGAAAGATTGTTATTGTTCTGTGATGAGTCATTCATGTTTTTACATGGTTTGAAATATAGGATAATGAACAAATGTTGTGTTTGTGGACTAAACAGCCGCAGATCAGTGTGTGAAAGCACAATGAGTCCGTGCTGCTTCTGCACCACATACGTAATGCACAGGGACTGCATACGCACTGCAGACAGAGGATGTGTTAAACAGGCAAGGTTTTTTTGGGGAAGCTTGGTAATTTCACAGTAGGCATACACATAGGTTAGAAGACTCGTTCTCGCCCCCTACAGTGCAATTCGTCTAGGTATATATCCGCGCTAAACTATCACGGTGAAAGTCATCATAGCTTGCGTAGTATAGACCCAGCTCCCAACCCAACTTTGAGAATAGATTAACGGCGATATTTTTTTTTTATCGCCTGATAAGAGTCTCACGTTAACGCCGATAATGGCCCACCACTTTTTTTTATCGATATATATATATATATATATATATATATATATATATATATATATATATATATATATATATATATATATATATATATATATATATATATATATATATATATATATATATATACACACACATATACATACATACACACACATACATCAATAATTCTTTCACAGAAACACTATAAACAGACTAAAAAAATCTCAGGGGTGGGATATGAGCTAAACTCCTGCTAAATAATTCATAGCCAATTATATTAGACAGTACAAATAAAAACCATTAATCACAATAAATAAGACATTTCACTCCGTAAAACAGAACTCATTTAAATAGCGCTATTTAACTGTAAATCTACTGCAATAAAAGACCAAACCTCCTCTAATTTAACAGGCACAATGAGTGAATCTAATTGAGGACATCTTTAGGCAGCAGTGTAATTTAAATGAATAGTATTACTGTTTTACTAATTAAATTAGTCCTCATTTGCATTTAGATTCTAATGAATTTAATTAACTCACATCAGTTTCACATTTAAAACACAGAACATGTATGTGCCTTCAGCATTTAAGAGTACAATGCATATTTCTCATTATGTGAAGATCATGGAGTTGGATAGTGCAAAACAACACAGTTAAATGTTCTGTGTGCTTTATACAAGCACAGTTAAAAACAGAAAGCCAGTCGTCATATGTTCTAAATCTTTACCTGTCGCTCCTCTGGTCTTCAGTGGCATTGCTCAGGTAAGACAGCACCTGTCTCTCCAGATAGGCCTCAATACTGTCATCTTCTTCAGGAGCACCTCCCAGCAGCCCCTGCACCGCAGAGCTTAAGAGCACAGCCTCGAAATCTCCCTCACACAGCAAGTGCAGCAATAGCCCTCCATCTGAACACACACACACACAAGGAGAGAGTAGCTAAAGACAGTCATCCAAACAAACCAATGCATTTATGGTTTGTTCCAGAAAGCCACTTTTTAGCACAAATTTCTCGAGTGCCAGTGCCTCAAACAGAGAGGAACACGATTCTCAGCTCACTGTCATATTTTAAAACTGAAACGAAAGCAGAACACTCTGTTCTCAAGCTCTTTAATAAGAACTCCACTATGAGCATTAGGTGTACAGTATGTGTGTGAAGAGGTTTAAAATATGATACTGGCTTCGAGGCTGCAGGGAAAAGCCTAAGATGAAGTTACAAAAACAATCGATCACAAAAATACAGTTGTGAGATGAGATTGGTTCTTTTTCAGGTTGAAGCTCTAACAACTTTACACAAACGTGTCACAAATGATCCTGATTTTAAATTTTGCGATCTGTTATGGTGTCACTTTTGATGACACTCTGCAGTCTTAAGTGTTTTTGTTTTAGACACATTATTCAAAAATGTTTTAACCTGAAATGTTTGGAATTTTTACAGAAAAAAAGTTAAAAACCTGCTCATTGGTTAATTATTTAGTTACCATATACTGTAAAGTGAAAACTATATGTAATTTCACTGTAAATGTATGGTCTTTACAAGTAAAAGCTATTAATTACTGTATAATTTACAGTGACTACAAGTAAAGGACACAAATCATTTGTGCTGCTAATTTTCTGCTGGGTCATAATCCATTTAGCTTACAGACATTTCCTTTAACCCTAAAACACAACACAATGCAATGCATCATTCAAAATATGGGTGAAAATCATTACAGAAATTCCTTCAAATTAATGCACTATTTTTATTAACTTTTCTTAAAGTGGACGTTCCCATAAATCCCTGCAAAAAACATGCAATTATTTATATAATTAATTTGTTACATCATTTCATAGGAACAATGATGTCCATTTACTCACAAATGAGTAAACGAACGCCCATTGTCTACCACACAAAAGAAACAGAAATTCAGTTCCAACCATCATCTCCTCAGGATCAAAGTCAAATTCAGTTTCAGCCATTTACTCCCTCACTTGCATACTAGAGGAAAAAAGGAAAACCATAAACAAAAAGGAGAGGAGCAGCAGTACGTCTCCATGAAATGTGCGAACCGTGAAATTAAATAGTTCATTGTACACAAAGCACCAGCCTGAAAAAGCATAACCAAATGACTCTCCCTTTATACCAAACTTGCAGTTACTTCACAGCATATTTGCAGAAACATTCACCAGAAAAGGCTGAGCTATAAACAGTCAAAAGCAAATACTTATTTTAGTTTCATCAACCACTACAATAAACCAATGAGTACATTATATATGGACATCTACACTGAATTAAAGGGAATCTTATTTGATAACAGATTTATGACCAGCCTCAAATTCAATTTAGATCTTAGATTACATGCATCACTTTGCAGATACAAAATGGTGACACCACTAAGAGTGAAGAAAGCTGCACTATTTCTAGAAGAACGCTTCTGCTTCCAGCCACTTCTTCAGTCGTTGATCTCTTCTGAGGAGAAACTGGCGTGAATAAATGTGACTGAATGAGGACGGACTGAAATAGCTTTACTGAAGATCAGATGGACACATCACAGACACTATCCTTTGAATTACACATTAATCACTCCTGAGGTTGATGTTCATGAGAGAGAGGGACACACATGGGACGGAGGAATGAAATATATGTATTGTAGGATGTATACAAATGAACAGTTACAATATTCAAAATGCACAGCTATTTGTCACGACACTAACAGCACATTAAACTGACATAAAGATGAGGGAGATGGATAATGTATGAAATAAGAAGCAAGCAATAAAGCAATAATGAAATCCTATAATTTAGCCTAATGGGGGCGTTCACACAAGGACGCGTTCCCTCTGCGTTCATTCACGTCTGACTTTGCTCGAAGTGTTTCAATATCAATGTTGTATTTAAGACGTGGGTATTCAAAAGTAGCAGCCTACTTTAAATACTTTTTACAAGCCAACAACAAGTTCGAGTCAGACATGATGAATGAATAACGTGCGGTTCAAGTGAGTTTGATTAATCTAATAAGAGAGTCAGATAAATTCCATAACCGCTCTGTGACGTTACCTGTTCATTTGAGTCATTGGTTCAGATTCAGAAATCACACTCTCGTTTGCGTTATGTTTGTGGTCAACTTAAAAGAATCGTTTTATAGGAGTAATTTGTTCGAGAATCGGAATACCTTGGCCGTGCTGAATTTTGATACCCTAAAAAAAGCTTATAAACATCCTCTGTTCGGGAACTGAACTAGAATGTATTTGCTTGGTTCACTAAACGAACTGGCTTTTTAGGAATCACACTACATTCGCAGCGCTGTATTCGATTCGCTAAAAATAACCGGATAAAAGAATCATTTGTTCGGAATCTACATGGATTCACTAAAAGAATCGGCTCTCAAGACTCCTATTTTGTTCAGGAATCGGATTACATTTGTCACGCTGTATGTTTTTTGATGTTTTGGGTATTCAGAACCAACTAGGAGCCATCCATTTGTAATCGAAATACACCCACATGATTTTGAAACAATAAAAGAAGCCAGTCATTAACGTACAGTCATTCGTTAGAGAATCGAGCTATAAGCTTGCTATGTTTCGCGCCGTAGAACCTGTAGCGGTGTTGTGGTGCTGAGCAAGAAACACTGTCTGACAGTATTTAATACGGTGTTCCGTGACCGTCCGCATCAGCAGGTTCGAGGACCGTTAAAAACAACAACAACAATTTAATTATGAAACCTTTAATCACGACAGTAATTCAGTTCCGGTATTATAACATCATAAATAATAACATCTTAAATGTGTTGCGCTCCTTCTAGTTGTCATTAAGGCGTCCTGTGTGAACGCCCACTATAAATAACACTCACAGGAGTGTGTAACTTACATGCAAGGTAAGGCAGGCAGGTGCAGCCCGGCTTTATTCTAAAACTGAGAGCTAAATAACAGCGAATCTTCTCTCACCTCAACATCAACAGGACACTCACGCGTCTGTCCTCGATGCGCTAAAGCTGCCCACACGGTCCCTCCATGCAGCCAATACACAAATACAGAAGTCACGTAAAACGCTGTCAAATGCCGCTCAGTTCACAGTCAGCGGAACCTCACGCCTGTCTTGACACAGTCTCGTGCGCGTCGGTGCGGCGCGGAGATTTCAACACACATGCGGCACATTTAAACCACGTGAGAGTGTGTAACTGCTGCGTCCAGCAAACCAACCAGCACGCAACACATCCACAACAATAACCGAGCAGATCCAAACACGGCTGCTGGACGAAACCATCAACATCAGCATCATCATCCTTACAGAACCACATCAGCTCAGATGTGCCGCTGTCTCTTACCTGCGGTGCTGAAGCCGCTCTGTTTCCAGTCCGGACTCAGTCCGCCCAGAACCGCCGCCTCGAGCTGCAGCATCTTCATCCTCATCATCCTCGTCAGCCCTCAGAAGAGAAATGAAACACGCGTTACGTCGCTCAAGACCTGCTCTGGCTGTTAATGTGAGGTGTGAAGGGTTCGTGTGCTCACTGTGATGTGTTAGATTTCTTCCCATGTGCTGCAAGTGTCATCAGTGAGCAGCCATGACAGCGTCGCGGTGCCTTATGGGATACTTAATAAGGCAGCGCCGCTAAGGGAACGTCGAGATTTGACCAGACGCTCAAACGGACGCAACATAAAATCAATATTGGATTTATCTATTACATGACTGAAACAACACATGGCTTTTATACAAATTCCAAGTATAATTAACCATTATATTGTATTTCTCTTTTTCTTAAAGAATAGGATATAAGTAACGAACCGTGTGCCATCTATCTATCTATCTATCTATCTATCTATCTATCTATCTATCTATCTATCTATCTATCTATCTATCTATCTAATATTCAAATTACTTCACCTCTGCCCTTTCATTATTGTTTGTTTGTTAATCTAATACTCAAATTCATCCCAAAATGTATTTTCTATACTATTATATAGCCTAATATTATAATTATACAATTAGTACAACTTACTCAAATAAAACAGAACAATTTCCTTCAGATTCCCTCATTTTTTATTACAGTCACTGCTCTCTTTTGTATTTTTAATAGAGCTAACATGGAGCTAAAAAGTAACTTTTTAGCTCAAAGAAAGTGAAAAAGAAAGTGAAAAATTTGCATATCAAGTGAAGAAATATATGCCTAGTTTCTGAGATGATTCCTTTCTTTTTTTTTTCTTTAAGAAACTTTTATTCACTGAGCCCTTTTCCTCTCATCATTCTTATTTTCGAGATAATTATATCTGCCCCTTTTTTCCAATCAAGTTTTTGATTATTTTAAGCAGGCACAGAGCTGTGAATATAAAGCCTCCTGTGCAGATGAACACTATATCTGTACAAAATGACTAAGTGTTAGCATAAGGCAACCTGAGGGGGCCGTTGACTCCTGGAACCCTCCTGTTCTGTCTCTCTCGTGCCTCTGATGCTTCTGGCGGTAGTAGAAGGTCATTCTCTTTACAAAAATCAAGCAGATGATTTGTCTTGATTACACGGAGTGGCAGAGGACCGCTGGAGTCCGGAAGGTTTGGCAGTGTGTAATGCGTGTTTGTGTGAGTGTGTGTCAGATATAAGGAGAGACCCCTAAGGACAGGTCAAAAATACATACACACACTCAAATGCAGAATAATGTGTCGTATTAGACTTGAAATGACCGTGATGGAAACCGTGACCCATTACATCAAATGTGACATTAAAGGTCAAATGCATTTGTGATCACATGTTCACTTTGTACAGGAAATGTAGTTGCTGTATGTTTGTTGTTTTGTTGATTCTAACACTGAGCACTTCAATTCTATAGCTGTTTTCAATTGTCCTTCCCCTCTCTTGAGCAGAGAGAAAAGGTAATTACAGAGGCAAGATGTTGTAACACTTATTAGCCTAGAGAAATGTTTGGCTATAGGACCAGAACCAGAATGCAATGTGAACTATGGGTTTCTTTGTGTGTGAGCTGCTTCATTTTATTAGAATGTGTCAGCTAATTATACTGTACTTTCCTAGAAATGTGTTTGATGATAGAATGGTTCTCAGATGGATTTAATCAAATAATCGTTCTCCAATGGATTTAATCAAGTGTTTGTGTTATCTCGCCATTATTAGGAACACCTGTTCAGTTTCTCATTAATGCTAATCAACCAATCACATGGCAGTTGCTTCAATGCATTTAGGGGTGTGGTCCTGGTCAAGACAATCTCCTGAACTCCAAACTGAATGTCAGAATGGGGAAAGAAAGGTGATTTAAGCAATTTTGAGCGTGGCATGGTTGTTGGTGCCAGACGGGCCGGTCTGAGTATTTCACAATCTGCTCAGTTACTGGGATTTTCACGCACAACCATTTCTAGGGTTTACAAAGAATGGTGTGGAAAGGGTAAAACATCCAGTATGCGGCAGTCCTGTGGGCGAAAATGGGAGAACGGGCCGACTGATTCAAGCTGATAGAAGAGCAACTTTGACTGAAATAACCACTCGTTACAACCGAGGTATGCATTTGTGAAGCCACAACACGCACAACCTTGAGGCGGATAGGCTACAACAGCAGAAGACCCCACCGGGTACCACTCATCTCCACTACAAATAGGAAAAGAAGGCTACAATTTGCACGAGCTCACCAAAATTGGACAGTTGAAGACTGGAAAAATGTTGCCTGGTCTGATGAGTCTCAATTTCTGTTTAGACGTTCAGATGGTAGAGTCAGAATTTGGCATAAACAGAATGAGAACATGGATCCGTCATGCCTTGTTACCACTGTGCAGGCTGGTGGTGGTGGTGTAATGGTGTGGGGGATGTTTTCTTGGCACACTTTAGGCCCCTTAGTGCCAATTGGGCATCGTTTAAATGCCACGGCTACCTGAGCATTGTTTCTGACCATGTCCATCCCTTTATGACCACCATGTACCCATCCTCTGATGGCTACTTCCAGCAGGATAATGCACCATGTCACAAAGCTCGAATCATTTCAAATTGGTTTCTTGAACATGACAATGAGTTCACTGTACTAAAATGGCCCCCACAGTCACCAGATCTCAACCCAATAGAGCATCTTTGGGATGTGGTGGAACGGGAGTTTCTTGCCCTGGATGTGCATCCCATAAATCTCCATCAACTTCAAGATGCTATCCTATCAATATGGGGCCAACATTTCTAAAGAATGCTTTCAGCACCTTGTTGAATCAATGCCACGTAGAATTAAGGCAGTTCTGAAGGCGAAAGGGGGTCAAACACAGTATTAGTATGGTGTTCCTAATAATCCTTTAGGTGAGTGTATATACATATCAGATAGGTCCTTCAAAGTATCTTGGAGAGGTGAGGTGTCCAAGTCGCAACATCTAACTACTGGGGTGCCTCAGGGCTCAGTTCTTGGACCACGTCTCTTCTCTGTCTACATGGCATCATTACGTTCTGTCATTCAGAAACATGGCTTTTCATACCATTGCTATGCTGATGACACTCAGCTCTACCTCCCATTCCATCCTGATGATCCATCGGTAGCTGCTCGTATCTCAGCTTGTCTAACAGACATTTCTTGCTGGATGAAGGACCATCACCTTCAACTCAACCTTGCCAAGACAGAACTGCTTGTGGTTCCAGCAAACCCATCGTTTCGTCACAATTTCACCATCGGTTTATGCACATCAACCATAACTCCTTAAAAAACAGCCAGAAACCTTGGAGTTATGATTGATGATCAGCTAACTTTCTCAGACCACATTGCTAAAACTGTCCAATTATTCATGTGCATTAGTTTTTTAGTTTTGCTTTCGTTTCGTTTGCCGTCTGATGTTTCTGCACAACTCCTTGTTCAAGCTCTTGTTCTGTCCAGGCTAGACTATTGCAAAGCTCTCTTGGCAGGTCTTCCAGCCAGTTCTATCAAACCTTTACAATTAATCCAGAACGCGGCACCAAGATTAATTTTTAATGAGCCGAAAAAGAATACACGTCACACCCTCTGTTTTATCAATTTGCACTGGCTACCAATAGCTGCTCGCATAAACTTCAAGGCATTGATGTTTGCCTACAAAACCACCACTGGCTCTGCACCCCTTTACCTAAATTCATTACTTCAGACTTATGTGCCCTCTAGAAGCTTGCATTCTGCAAGTGAACGTCGCATGATTGTGCCATCCCAAAGAAGCACAAAGTCACATTTACGGACTTTTAAATTAAATGTTCCCTCCTGGTGGAATGACCTGCCCAACTCAATCCAAGCAGCTTAGTCCTTAGCCATCTTCAAGAATCGGCTAAAAAACACATCTCTTACATCTTTATTTGACCCTCTAACTTTTGGACTCACTATTCTAATTCTATTAAAAAAAAAAATAAAAAATCTAACTACCTTTCTAATCTTTTTGTATTCTATCTATTTTCTTTTCATTTATTATACAATTATAAAAAAGACCTCTAACGCTAGCTTGCTCTATTCTTTTTCTATTCTTTCTGTTTTCTTTTTATTTATTATATTATTTAAAAGCCCTTGCTACGTGTACTGCGTTTAAGCTAACTGAGACTTGTTATAGCACTTATATATCATTGCTCTTTTGTTGTTTTTGATTGCTTCCATTGTCCTCATTTGTAAGTCGCTTTGGATAAAAGCGTCTGCTAAATGACTAAATGTAAAATGTAAATGTAAATATACTGTATATACATCACTCTCTAAACAAAGCATTAAATTGCTTATTTTTTTCTTTATTTAACACTGCATTACTGGCATTACTACAACACTGGCTCTGTCTTTAAATGAAAAATCTATCAGTATTGCTGCAACAAACTCTTGGGGATGGGGGAAGATGTTTAAGATGCCTACATTTTTGAATGAACTATTTTAGCAAAATGTATTTTTTTTATCCAGAAGTACTCTGACTGTGTAACATTTACAGTTATGTGCTCAAATGAACAATTTACTGTGGAATTTCTAATTATTTTCAACAAAACATGAAATGGTAAAATAATTGTAAGAGGCTATATCATTTTCAGAAACCCCTATGTGATTCATCCCAATTATATTTTATTTATATTTTACAATCTCTAATTTTTTTCTGTTGTAAAATATGCATTAAGTTTATATGGTACGTTTTATGTTATTTACTTTTATTGTGATATTGTGTATATTGATGTTGTTTTGTGTCTATGTGGTAACATTTTACATTACATGATTATGGAAAGCCATACGTGTCCTATTTTTTCTACCTGTTTTATAACAAATGGTTATAAATAACTTTTAAAAGCACAAAACTGATTTTCATTGTATAGTGTGCTAAGTGCTAAGCCAGTAAAAGTTTATTTACTTGGTCTACAGTTAAAGGCAACATGAAATGATTTGAACTACACCATGTCCACTGAGAAAACTAGGTAAAACATCAGCAGTGTCTCATATCACTCATAATAAAGGCCAGCGGTGAGGAGCTCCTTCATATTAACTTGCGGAGAGTTGTGTAGCATTTACAGCTCCTGGAGACTGTCAGTGACTAAGCCTCATATTAAACACAAGAGAAAACAGCACTGAAATGATTCAACAGCCTCATGAAAGCATAGTACGCATGGGTAACTCTCACAGGCCTATTATTTGTGGAGAACAGAGGACGTAGCTCTTTCTTTCTGCCTACATCTCCCTTTTTCCCTCCAAATTTGCATTATTTAAATCTTAAGCACTGTGTGGATTTCTACACCAGCGATCGATGGGCTCAGACCTTCGAGTAGCTGCTGGAGTCATGAAAAAGTATGCAAAAGGATGTCTTTAGTCCCTCACAGTGATTTATCTTGGTGGCCACTGGAGTCTAATTTACCGAACGGTCAACCGCACACCGGCTCTCAAATGATTGAAGCCATTTTTCAAGGTCTTGAATCTGCGACTTCGACTGTTGTGGCTTGTTTGGGGAACAAAAGGAAGCGTGTCAACGGTCTGATACAACAGAGGCAACACCTGCAGGGCACAAAGAGCTGTACTCCAACACAAACACAGCACCCTAGGGAGAAGAGGAGGGAAATAGCTTCCAATGGACAGAAAGATAAAGGCAGAGAGAAGATCTCTCGGTAGAAAAATACTGAAAGAAAACATCCGTTATTGATCCCTTATAAAAGATTATACAAAATTCCTCTCTCTCAGATATTCCATCAGATCTGAGGCTTTTATTTTACTCTTTCTCTCTCTTTTTTTTTTTTTTAAAATGGTGTTTGCTGAGGCAAGCATCACTATTACAGTTGCACATATTTATGGTTAGGGAAATGAACAAACCCCTAATCCTATGAGTTAAACTTTGTCATGCATGTTCCTGTTGGTGTTAGAAATATGAATAATACCCCAAAACAATGCAGCTTATTAAGGTGTGCTGATATTTAAGCAATCTTGCTTTTTGCCTGATGGACGATAAAACATTGAACATACTGAAGGAGGGGCCCCAAGCCATATCTAAGAATAAGAATCATGGGACTCTTTTGACTTGGGCCAGTAAGTATGCTAACTGTCTAGCAACACTCTGGCAACTGAACGAAACCCCCACAGCATCCAATCAGGGGCCAGTTGCACAATGTTACTTTGACGAACAGTTAACTAAGGGGTAATCAGTCTTACTTTTCAGATTCAAATTAGACCAATATACCATTTTACGTAACTGAATTCAAAAAGGAAAAAAAAAAAATTGGATGACAAACTTATAAGACTAGCCTAAGTAGTTTAAGCAACTGGCCACAGAACACCCCAAAAACACCATAGCAACACTTTAGAAACCATCCAGAACACTCTACAAAATAAATAACAACGCTCTAGAAATGCTAGAGCAATGCCTTAAAGCAACCACTGATAACATCCATGAAATTCAATATCAGTGCCCTAGCAATAAACCAGACCGTACTAGATATCCCACAGAAACACCCTAGCAACCCCCAGAGCAACCTAGAAAACCCATAGTAACACCTTAGGCTGCTGATACACGCGGCACCTTTTTTTGAGCAATGTTGCTTGAGCACTTTCCCATTGAGAATGGGTAACAAATGTCTGTCTGTATACTTTAGATCGGCCGTGGGCCCTGTGTCTCTCCTGGCTGCACGTTGACGGCAACATTGCTCAAAAAGTTGCTCCTCGAATCATCAGCCTTAGAAATGCCCTGACAGCCTGTCAACCAGCCAGGCGGATCCCACTAGATATTCCATAGAAGCACCCTAGCAACAGCCTAGACCACCTAAGAAAACCCATAGCAACGCACAGCAAAATCTTAACAACCACTCAGAACAACCTAGAAACCTCACAGCAACAATTGCCAACCACTTACATCACTATGAGTGTGACTTATGCATTTTCTACAAAACTACACCACAATATTACAAAAGAAATAGAATAAATGACCCGAGAAGAGACCATTTTTTAAGCACAAAAAATGACATAAAAATAAAAAGTCTTTAGTCTTTAAATTCGTAGAACCTTCAGGCTTTGAAATGTCTACTCACTGGACTTTTTTTAAACTCAGAATACTTTTTATTACCATGCTAGTCTAAAATAAAATAAATTTTTCATAGACCTCCATGATTTAGTTTTTATACAGTATCTGCCATGAATTTTCGATTCAAATTTTCTTTCTTGCGCTACACAGCTGAGGTGAGGACATATTGAACAACTCTTTCAGCCTGGTCTTTTTGGTTTCGGTTACATCAAAATGTTAACAAACCCATGTACCCAACACTCCCATAACAGTAAAAAAAAAAAGTTTCATTCCGAATGAAATCTCAGTAAAGGTCAAATATTTATTTTTTATTTACTATTAGTTGTAGGCCTACCTGTTTTCCTGAAACCTGTATCAGGTAGCTTATACATAGTCAAATTTCACTGTGCTTTAGTGACATTATTCTCTTGTCAATATATGAATGTATGTTCATTTGAACCTTTAAATTCAGCTAACACCCAAATACATGCTGTAAAGCCCTTCTCACATACAGTGCATGGCAAAGACACAAATAAACACACATACTATCAGCCCACAACAATACAAGGAACACACACACGCGCGCGCACGCTAAAGGACAAGCCCAATTAGAGAAAATGTCACAGAGCTGTTATATTACCAGTGACCTCGCACACTAACCACAGAAATAGTACACTGTGCTAGTTTAAAAGATGGATACCAGCCCTGAGAACAACAGTTCTGTTTTATCTACATTTTGACGATCAAATCTGGAATGCAGGCTGCAGGAAAACGCTGAAGCGCGGATGTGCGTTCCACGTCCTCGTGATAAATCAGAAGAGAGGGGACAGATACAGCCCCTCTGCTCACGTACGGCTCCCAGAAAAACATAATGACCTTGCAATTACAGCCAACTGTGGAGGATCCATCTAATATCTCTGAGCGTGAACACGTGTGCGAATACACGCTGATGTCAAGGCACGACTGCTCAGCTCACCGCATCACAGTCACGCTCTGGGTTTAAATACACTCGATCAATAATGGCTGGGCTGCTACGCTCGCACACCTTCGTTCCTGTGTGTTTCTCAGTGGGATTCCTACATATCTGCCACTCTGCAGGCGAGAACCGCTCAGAGATTGATCAATATCTCTTCTAAATTGCTGAGATTTAGACCAACAGGACCAGCATGCATCTCTGTTTCGTTTTGTTTTTCTTACTAAAGCTTGAGAAAGCTCCAAACTACATAGATTTTATGAAAAATTGAAGATGGTTCCTTCCAAGACCAAAATGTGATGTCAGTCTGAAAATTGATTTCGTTTTATTTCATTCTAAAACAGAACTAAATACCAATGGATCTAATTTGCAGAAGTTCTGAAATCTCTTCAACTTTATTGGCACATGACTTTTCTTAAAATAGGGCCTGAAATTTCGAAACTTTTTCCCGGTAATTCAATAAATAGCCTACATTTTAACCCTGAACAAAAACAGATATATAATAGCATATAAAGTAGGTAAAAGTGTCTGAAATCTAAACAATAGATCAAATTTAAAAATCAAATAGAAAATGAAAATTTAGACTAAATGTAACTTTACATGCCTGTAAAGTTTTGAGCCAGTTTTTTAATGTATTTTTTTTAAGTGTATCTTTTATGTTCACCAATGCTGTATTTACTTGACCAAAATACAGTAAAAAGTTATACTACTACAATTTACATTAACTTTTATATTTTATATATTTATATTTTTTTCCAGCGATGCAAAGTTGGTTTTTCAGCATCATTACTCCAGGCTTCAGTGTCACATGACCCTTCAGAAATCATTCTAATATGCTGATTTGGTGCTTTAAGAAATATATCTAATTATTTTATTATTTGTTTGTTGTTTTTTTTTTATTGATTTTTATTTATGTAATTTTTGTTTATTTAATGTTTGTTTGATAAACAAAAAAACATGAACATCACTGAATTAGAAATGCATTTACTGTCACTTTTATTTAATGCATACTTCCTGAATAAAAAGTATTAATAAAAATAAAATCTTTCTGACCCCAGTTTTTTTAATGGTAGTGTACATTTTACATTCAAGCAAAACTTTGGGGCAACTAAATATAGCACTTCTTTGGTATTTAAAATGACTTAACAGTAATTTTACTAAAATACATTAAATATCAATTAAACAGAAAGTTAAAAATCTAAAATTACACTATGTTTCAAACTGTTGGATCCATTTGAGATGATCAAGATTTCCGTATTGATGGAATGTGCCACGTGCATTGTATGCATACATCCATTGTTTCGTTTATCTCATTACTTAGCACATTTTAGCATTTTTTACTCCTGTAACTGATCTGAAAACTAATTATCACTCATTCTGTCATAGTTAAGAGAAAGTGAGAAGATAAACCCTACGTATGCACACACTCACCACAATCTGCCATCTACAAACCCACATTAATTAGTATTTCAAGGCAAAGTAAAACAGGTTGCATTTATTAAACTTGCACTTAAAAGCAGAGAGAGGGCAAAAATAAAACGTGCTATTGATCAGCCTGAACAAGAGCATCCAGTCATCAGAGCACTTCTGAACGTCCGTTTCAGGCTTTATTATTGAAGTGTACACAAATCTGTAGAAACCAAAAGCACTGTCAGAGGGTCACCAGAGGATCGGGGGAACTCAAGAGTGGGTACGGGCGCGTGTTCGTTACGTTCTTCTTTTAAATAGTTCGCTTGAAGTATGACCAGTATATTCTCACTTACAAACTGTCCTTGCACTAAGAGTCCAAAATAAAAGAAAAAATTAACAAAAAAGAGAAAATAACATTTGGTAAACATTCTCCACTAAAGGCAGTTCCCTTATATATACTGTGATTTCATCTTTCATTTTTGTTTACATAAGTTTAATAACATATCAATCAGTGGTTATTTAACAATTTGGGAAAACAAAGAAAAAAAGCACAAAAAAAAAATTATACTCTTTTACAAGTAAACAAGATTTTTCCTGTCTTCTTTGTTTTCTTCAGCGGTTCGTCGTGTGTGTCGGCGGGTTTAAGCGGGTTTTGACTGTCCTCTCTTTTTATGCTATTACATAATTAGATTCTTACATACAAATATTGACAAAAAGATGGCTTAATCACCAAAGCCATCCAGTCCTTTTTCAATATCAATGGATAGTCAAAGGCGGTGGGTGGGGCTTCGGGGGAGAGGGGATCAGAGCTGGCCGTCGCTACAGTGGGCGTCTGGGCTGTCCGCCTGCTTCTCCGCATCCTGACTGGGCAGCTCTTTCACCAGGAGCGAGGTGCTTTTCTCGGAAAACTCCTCCCCGTCCGGCTCCAGGCCTTCAGGACAGGGAAGCTTCAACAACTCTTCTCTGAGCTGAGCCGTGTGCCTCTGCAAAAACACACATTGAATCGCTTTCAGAAACACAATGAACGGCACAATTTCCGGTTGTATGACAGTGAACCCACGGTGTTGTACCTTTAGAGCAGCTGCGTGATGAGACATGGTTCGGCCGACTCTCTTATCGCTGCTGTACTGCTGAATATCACAGATCCAGCCCTCGCACTGGGCCATGATCTCCGCTCGCTTCAGATAGAAGTGCCGATGGATCACCTGCACACACACACACACACACACACACACACACACACACACACACACACACACACACACACACAGTTAGTGCACAAAACACGCACTCTCAGTGTTCTTGGAAAA
Organism: Cyprinus carpio; assembly: GCF_018340385.1. Taxonomy (NCBI): domain Eukaryota; kingdom Metazoa; phylum Chordata; class Actinopteri; order Cypriniformes; family Cyprinidae; genus Cyprinus; species Cyprinus carpio. The sequence goes on along the minus strand of NC_056613.1, from coordinate 11,326,491 downwards.
GCAATTGCGTATCAGTTCCTGCAGAGCTCATAAATCAACCGCAGACCTCATATCCTCTTTTAGTAGCACTAGAAAACAATCTGCTGATCTTCGGATTGAGACTCCAGTGACCTATTTGATTCATAAAGAGCAGATGACCGATCGTACCGAACAGATCACCAGCAGTCATTGCCTGTCTGCGCATGTTAATATGAATAAACTAAGTGACCTTTTCGGTAACAAAGACCATAGGCAGGAAAGAGAAGAACTCAAGCTCACACAAACACACACTTCTAGTAGTACTCCGACTTTGTCTGAAGGCGAGAGCTGAATCACTTGTTCATTCTGTCTCTGAGATATTCTTTCTCTCCATCTCAGTGTTTTCCAAACACATCATACAGTGTACTAAACGGCAGATGTGAGTTGATAATAGCGGGCATACCACCCAGAATAGTTTCTCCAGATTCTCCTGTGTGCTTAATACAGTAAAAAAAGGTTTTAAATTGACAAAAACTGCAAAATACAACTTGACATGCTTTTTAAATGGTAGGCTAGTTTGACTATATGGCCACAGATTTGGGAAAGCTTTACTTCTGAACTAAATTAAGCTATTACATGGCTTCCATTGTATCAACTGCATTATAATAGTGGTTATTAGTACGTTTTAAAGTATTTTACAGAATACTCAATTTATGATGCCACTTTAGTGCCACTTCAAGAATAAAGTCATAATATTACAACATTGAAGCAATATTTTGTCAAATTTGCAAGCCAAAATGGCAAGAATAAAGTCATAGGATTGAGATTAAAAAGTTTTGAGGATAAAGTCGCAATATTACAAAAATCCATGTTTTCCGTGAATCTGAGAATTAATGTTTTGCACAAAAGGATGTTTGGATAAAGTAATGTTTTAATTAAAAATGTTTAATATGAGAACAAGGTCATGTTTTGAGAATGGAGTTCTACTGCTACAATAATAAATTTGTAATGTTCGCTTAACAAAGTCGTAATGTTATGGGAATAAATTCATAATGTTTTGAGAATATAGTATTGTAGTAATGTAGTATTTTTACAATAACTGATGTTCTGTTTGTATATTCCTAAAACATTAGGACAAATTTTGTAAATCATTTGAAATTAACTAAATTTGTAAAAACAACAACAACAACAAAAAATCTTCTATACAGTTACCAAAATGTCATTTTCTTAACAACAGCTGCCATTTGGGGAAAAAAAAAGAAAAGAAAAAAACAGTTTAGGCACCAACTAAATAAATGCAGAATCCTCTTGAGGCTCTAGTGGGAAAACACTCTTACAAACAGCTTCTGGAAAATCCACCTGTTGTGTCTTCACTAACACACACAATCTCTCTCAGGATTAAGATGTGCACTTTAGCCTGCTTGTAAAAGCGAGACGCGGCATGGCTCAAACTTCTGCGGGGAAAAGACCGAGCGCAGACGAGAGGGATTCAGGAATGAGTGCGTGTGATCGATGGTCTTGCCAGTGTTGCCATGGAAACCCCGGCGGCCACTACAGTACACATCACTCGCTGGCTCACAGCTCAACCTCACCGGCCTTATATCTCTCTCGTTTGCTGTCTCGCTTCATCCATCCTTCATAAATCTAGCTTTCTCTCAAACATACAAAGGTCACCAGCCACCAGACATGTGACTGTTACAGCCTCTCTCCCATTACGCCACATTCGCTTCATTTTCATTCAGTTCCCAAAGAAACATCTGTATTGATATTGGGAAGCCAGAGAGAGGTAGAGAGAAATGAAAAAGGGTTAGGAACAGAAATGCCATTTAAAAGAAAATGAACATGAGAAACAGCTACCAAGTAAGGCTGTTGTGCAGGAGCAAGTGTGTGTGTGTGTGTTTCCTCTCTCTTCTGACGTCAACAGCCCACCATTTATTACCCTGCGTGACTGGCTGTGTGTGTGTGTGTGAGAGAGAGAGAGAGTGAAGAGAGAGAGAGAGAGAGAGAGAGAGTGAGAGAGAGTGAGGAGAGAGGAGAGAATTGGAGAGAGAGAGAGAGAGAGAGAGAGAGAGAGAGAGAGAGAGAGAGAGCTACTTGTCCTGCTGTTTATTAAATCCCATGTGTGAACGTATGGATGTACTATGCTCAAAAATATAAAAATATAAATCTAATGGTGGACGAAGCAAGAGAAATGTTGATTTTAAATACTTAAAAATCAGTTGACTTATTTGAGATTATTAATGTTTTTGTGTATTTAGAAATAGGTTTGTTTATTTTAATTAATTGAATTTTTGTTGATACAAATATGTATTCGTTATTTATACTGCATATAAACGTGTACCGAACAAATACAGCACTGATTTAACTACTGCATGAGTGGAACTGCATTGGAAACTTCCAGTTATATATAGTTACTTTTGATATGAAATTTTGGCGCTCTCTGACGCGGAACGACAGATAACTGTTTAAATGGCAGCACGGAGCAAGAGTGAGCGAGATCATTTCTTCCTCTTTATTACTAGTTTTAACGCAAAATAAACATGAATGAACATCTTATGCCTCGTGTAATCGCTCAATCAGTGTTTTAACCGCGGAAACACATCAATAAAACAGCTCGTAAACAAAATGTCACATAGCATTTCATTTACGTCAGGCAAGTTATCAGCGTCCACAGCTTGTTAGAAATGAAGTGCAGAGAAGAGCATTTCACAGAATATTAGACTATCAATATATTTTACTTTACCTGGACAAATTGAGCAAAACAGACAGCATTGTGTGTTAAATAACACAATATTAACTTCTTATTTATTGAACTGTTGTATAAGATCAGTATCACAGTTGCACACTTGTGATATTGCGCTTATTGCTTGTGTGATATTGCTTATCTATATATTGTAAATATGAGACAAAAACTCAAAAAGGGGCATTTTTGTCCCATATCTTGAATTTTAGGGACATTCTAACTACGCTCTCTAGGCTCCATCACGCAGTGAGTTGTTGCCTTGCATCGTATTTGTCATCAATCAACGGAATGAAAGACCCACGTAGGTCTGGGGCGGGGCAAGTGTGTTAAATGCGTACAAAAATTTAACACGCTATTTTACACAGTAATTAATCAATTAATTAATTAATAACATGTTAAATGGGCAACCCTAATATATATAAATTACCAAAATTAATAAAAAATAGTAAAATTAATATTTTCAGTAAGCTAAAAAAAAAAATTTTTTAACATTTTTATGCTACACATTTGTGCCTGCCTGCAACATGCTAAGGGAAAACTCTAAACTATTGGAATCAACTGTAAGTGGAGTCTCTTCTGTAAGTATGTTTAATTTGTGGGTATTTTGTGTATGGATTATTTTTGTGTAGGGAGTAGGAGGTTTTAATGTTTTTGGCTGTTTAAGATTCTGCTGCAATTTTTTATGATGTTTAAAACTTCCACCTCCTATAGATGACGTCACAGGTCTCTCCTACAGCAGCTGAAAGCTAATGTCTGAGGGGATGAGAGAGAGTCTGCACACAGCGTTTTTATATGTCCTTGACTCCTTGCATGTTCATTTGGACTAGTTTCATCATATATTCAGCAAATAATACTAGAATTCTGCATAATTTTGTGGATTCCATCTGCCTCAATACATAATTCATCAGTGAGTATGAGTCCCGTACGAGCTGGTCGATGCTTGGCCCGGCTCGGTTCTGCCCAAACAACAGCCCTTTATCCCTGTGAACAATGGTCAGGTTGCCATGGCAACAGCCTGTTTAGGGTCCTCTGTGGGATACAGAGGTAATGTACCAGCCTCATAACTGCCTGAGGTGGCGTGGCAGCCGTTAGGCATTACATCAAACTCACGAACTGCCCATACTAGACCTAAGATGACATGGAGCGATGCCAGTGAGACGCCAGGTGGTCTGATCTGGTGTCTTCTAAATGAAAAGCTCCTGATATGTGACAGTCTGAGAGCCTTCAGAGATTATATGAGGTAAACACTCACAAATACACACACATGACCCAGAGTTTAATGCATGTTTTTGGTTTTTGGTTTGGAATTGCGAGGAAGTTTGGTAATTAGATGAGTGCACATATTTGGATAATTTCAGCACATTCATGATTCGTATGCCTTGTTCAATGACTCAATTTCTTCACTCATTTATATTCTGATTCAGGCCGCCCATCCTTCTCCTTCTCTCTCTCGTTTCCAAAGTGTATGGATGATTGTTATCTGCTGGTGGGGGCCATATCAAGGGCAAAAGGAAATCAAAAACAAAGAGGGGAGAAGATGAGGGGGTGGAAAGGAACATTATCTATCTGAAAGTGATGTGAAAACTAAAAAGTGCATGTAAAATAGGACAACTTAGGACAAAAATCACCACATATATAAAAAGTAATAATTTTTATAAATATATATAATTGCTTGCAAAAGTTTGGGGTCAGTAAAAATGTTTCTGAAAAAAATCTGTATAAAAGCCTAGTGTTAGTCGTTTATGCTCATCGAGGCTATATTTATTTGATTAAAAATACAGTAAAAACAGCAATATTTTGAAATAAATTTAAAGTTAAAGTTAAAGTAAGAGTTTTCTATTTAAATTTTTTTTAGAATATAGTTTATTTCTGTGAAGGCAAAGCTGAATTTTCAGCAGAAAAAAGTAGAATTTTCCTAATAAATCATTTTAATATGCTGATTCGATGCTCAAGAAATATTCCTTATAATTACCATTATTATGCTGAAAAAATTTGAGCTGCCTAGTATTTTTGTGGAAGCCATAATATTTTTTTCAGATTTTTTCTTCTTCTCCAAATAGTTTTTGGGGTCACTGAATATATGTGAACTCATGAACCTCTGAAACCTGAAAGTTTTCATGAGCCAATAAGAGTCTGTGTGTTTGTGACGGATGATATCTAACCTCTTTAAAGCAAGGTGAAGGGTTGCGGATCTGTTCTAGCATGGCCCACTTGACAGAGGCCTGCCGGATGTTTCCGTCATACTCTCTGGAGCTCTGTGTTCCACTCGGCGTGCCCCGAGAACGCTCGTAACCTGGTTCGTTGAAGTATGGCTCAGACACCAGGATCAGAGACTGGATTGACACCAGCACCTAAAACACAAATACACACACACGTTTTAGAAAGCCTAGGAGGAATGACACACAGATCAAGTGGAAGAGGTGAAGAGCACCACGGCTCTCACTGACCATAGCACTACTGTCCCTGTGGCTGATATCCATTTATTGATCGGCTGGACACTAACTGTAGCACTAATCAATGGAGACATTTCTATGAACTGCTGGCAGCAGTACATGAGCACGAGTTTGAGGAGAGAGAGGAGCAGAGCCTGATCAGATCAATATTACAGGGGAAACAGCTCCCCTGCCTATTATTCAGAGAGGTATGATGGAGAGAGGGAGGGAAAGGGGTTGAGATGTGGGAAGATAATTACTGTAAGAAAACCAGGATGAGCATGTTGTAAATGCTCAACAGTCGACGTGCAGGTGACGGTGATATGACTAATTCTCTGAAAATGATGAAATATGACTAGATATTGTACTGCTTCGGATAAACCAGAAAGAATCTGCATTTGTGCAATTGGTATCAGAGGTGAAATCCTTCCTGCCTAATGAAGGATAGAGGATTATACAAGCGGATTGGATTTGGCTCACCTGTAGAAAGCTAGAAGTCTGTGGGTTCCATTTCTCCTCAGGACGCCCGTGCCAGGTGTTCAGGATACTTAAACACACCTGGTTGTTACAGAATGGATGAGAGACAGTATGAAGAGATCAGGATATAGAGAAACAAAAAAACATAGAACAATTAAACTTAACAATAAGTCATATGAACATATAAACAAAATAACATTAAAAATTGTTATTTTTGCTAATATTTTTATTGTATTTAATTTTTTTTTTTATTATTGTATGTATGTGTATGTATGGACACACCGTATGGCAATGGCTGTTTCGAATATATATATATATATATATATATATATATATATATATATATATATATATATATATATAAATAATATATATTTTTTTAAATAATACAATAAAAATATTTGTAAAAATACCCCTTTTTTACTTGAATAATAATAATTATTATACAGTTTTTAATTTAATTTAATTTTCAGTATTTGCATAAGCCGCTAAAAAAAAAAAAAAAAACGGTATTGGTCCAAATATTTCCTGGATAACTTCAGGAAGTGACACTAACCTTGCCATCATTGTAGAGGTTTGGATTGAAGCGGACGCTGTGGCCACCGGTGGTCTCCAGATTAACCAGAGGAGGGGAGTTTGGGTAATCTTGAGGAAAGTAGACGTCAAATTCGAAACAGCCATTGGCATACGGTGTGTCTGCGGGCCCTGTTATCAACACCTGAGACAAAAACCAAGAAAGCCTCCATTCATTCAAAGGCACAAACATTAAAATAGAAAACATTGTCATCGGAATGATTGTGTATGTCTAAACCAGATCTATATAGAGGGAGTTTTACTGATACAGGCAAAGAGATGCATCCTGCTTCCCACAGAAGGAGTGAGAGAGAGGAAGATTGGAGGACTGTAATGCCATCCAGTGAATCTCTCTCCACTGCAGGCGGCAGAGCTGCACTCAGGCGTTAAGACTGTTTTGACATGACCATTCAAACGCAACACTAAACACACACAAAGCTGTGCTCACACACTCTGTATAGGTTAAATCGGGAAAGCTCAGTTTACTATTAACGTCCATTAAGATTATATGAAATGTGGAGGAAGATAAAAAGGCCTGGCACACTGTTAAGGGGCGAGTGAGTGACCAGTCTGACTGGGGCTCCGCCTTTGGTCTGGCCTGCCCGAGACATAAAGCTCAAGCCAGACACACTGACATTTACACACTCAGAGAGAAGCCCGGGTCAAAAGCACATCTCAAATGTCATTAGGAAGTGTGTGCACTCATGTGTGTGTGTTAGAGACCACAAGACAGCAAGACAAGCAAGTGACTCCTGGGATTCACTTCGGTTGTTTTGTCATGCAGCACAGATCGAAAGATTTATGTTGACCCACAGTAAACAGCAAGGCTTGAGACAGTCATGGTCTGCTTTCATATTCAGCACTGAGATATCAGATTCTTGTTGACTGATTCATTTAATGATACAGTGTTATGATAAATTTGTGTTCTTACCCCAATTTAAGATGCTTATGTGGCTTAAATTGAGCTCTGCTTTAAGAATAATCACTAAGCTCTTATAAATATAAGAGTTTTAGTTGAGGGGTCAGAGGTATCGAATCATACCTTCATGATATCGAGACGTTCTTCATCACAGCGGACAAACACGCTGGAGGATGAGGAGAGAGGGAGGGAGGTGGAGAGTGTGACGGCTTCCTGTGCTAATCGTCGAGCACGAGCGGCACTGTTGGCGTCACTGGCGTTCTTCACCTGAGACAGGTAATGGTAGTTCACCTTAAACACCAGCTTAGAGTCCTCATCCTCACACACCATCTCAAACGTGTCTGTGGAAGAGAAGACACACAGACAGTTAGCTTTTAGCAGTCACAATGAAATATAAACATCAGACTCACTTCAAAAAATACTTTTCATCATATTTCCTCCAGAAAAAGCCATACTGCGTATTCTGAAGGATCTGTTCTGTGTAGGCCAGTGAAACCTGTTTACAGTCATGTCAGTTGAGATTACCTCATTCGCCTGAGGTCGGGCTAAATCATTTTTGGCAGAACAAAACTCTTGTCATCAATCAGAGCAAAGACGGATGAGAAATGACAACCAGAAAAGCTATTCTTCCAGCAAGATAACACAATTTTCCCCATTTCAGTTCATTGTGCTCCTTCAAATTTTTGGTGCACTTAAAGAAAACAAAATCAGCTGAAAGGAAAAACAGCTATTTCTATCCACTCATTCAACTTTGTATGCGTCACAAAAGCAAAAAAAAAAACAAAAAAATTTGCATTCCCCTGGGTGTTCATGAGTTAATGAAAAGCTAATAATGAATTAAATAATATAAATGCAAATTTTGAATAAATATTACCAAAATGTTAATTTATTTTTGAATATTTTAGGTTTCCCTGTATGCCATGTGACCAACATTAAAAAAATATAAACATACAATGAATATGATGTTAAATCTCAACTTACTAAATTATTATTACTGTTTTAAAGTATAATTTAAGAGAGACAAAAGCAATCTAAATAAAAACAGAGGAAATTAGCATGTACAACTGCATTTATTCAATATCGGCCGATACAGATAAATAAATAGATCAAATATCGGTCAGTAACCAATGTATTATGCATCCCTAAAATGTTCAAAATTTTGTGAAATATATTGTTTAAAATATTCAATAAAATGTTTAAAAGCATTGAACTTGAGTGTAAAATTTCTTGTTATTAATTAAATTATATAATATTCTCTCTTATCCAGTAAAAACTTAAATGGGTCAAACACTGGCAGAGATATGTAGTTCAGGACTCACCAAACTGTAGTTTTTTCATGGCTGCTGTATATTTCTCCTCCACTGAGCGCAAGATGGACAGCGGTTTGGGTCTTGCTGCTGCCTTCTTAGAACTTTCAGCCATCTTCCTCTCTAAAAAAAAAAAAAAAAAAAAAAGCAAAAAAAAAATACCCTTTAAGAGTGTGTGCATGTGTTTCACAGTAGCCTGAGGGTGTGTTTGAGTAGGTCACATCTTCCATCCTCTCATCCCTGAAAAACCGACACATCCCTACGAGACGCAAAAGTAACCTGAATGCCTATATGTAGCTCTGCTATCAGAGCTCAAGCGGCCCATTTTCGTGACTCCCTTTGAGATGTGTTTGACTGCAAATTTGTTACTTTGATAAATGAGACGAAACGCAAATAGTCGTGTCGTTACACAAATGAGTCGCTGCATTTCTGTTCTCTCAATTCAGATTGTTATCGAGAAAGCGTCAGACTAATGACAACGACACCAGCAGAGCGTCACCGCTCCAGTCAGACATATTAGACCAGCGGATGGAGGCCGTTAGATCTACAACACAATTAAACTCCCTATATTTAGGAGCTTTATGGCATTTCCGCCCATTTTGCACTGGTTGCAGACACATGTCCCACTCTGCACACCCATGCTCCGTGTCAGCCAATCAAATTACCTTTGTGCTTAACAGGGCTGATAAAGGCTACACTTTGGATACGAGCCACATAAAACCCCACCGACATCGATAGCTCCATTTACTCTCACCTCGTCACATTAGCGCATGATATTGAACTACAGGACACCACTTTCGACCAATCAGACACCCTGACTGAGCGGTCTCTGGCACTTTTTAAGAAAAGACGGAGTACTAATTAAGCAGTTAAACAGGGTGGTAAGTGTAATGTCTCACTGCTCTTATCATATGGAGTTTCCTTATGGATAGTGACAGCTGCATCGATCAGCTTCACCACGTTTAACGCCCCTTTCTTTCACTCATCATCCCGGAGAGAATGAGAGCATGAGATACCCAAGGGAGTACTGATGTGGTTATCCAATTCCTGCTATTTCCAAACCTTACCTCCTCATGACCACAAGGGTTTCTGCCTAGGAGCAAACACTCTCTTAGCTTTGGTCTAGAGGACCTCAGAGGGACATATTTGTAAATGTTAATAAACGGATGTGACTTATCTCAAGAGCTTTGAATCCCAGGATTAGGAATTGCCATGGTCACATCCGTTTTCTGAGGGACTGATCACACAATACCCCTGACTGAAAATACACCCTGGCTATGACTAAGGGCCGTTGGTTCAAATGAAAGATCTTAAAGAATTAGCACAACATAGAATAAGTCTAGTCTGACAAACGAAAGTGCCCAGTAAAGCTGACTCTCCGATCTGGCTTCAGGGAGCCTGCCGCCTCTGGTCCATTTCTCTTTGGCTTATTCTGTCAGAGCAAACAGTCACCCCATGTCCCCCGAGGCCTTCAGATAAGCAGGGAGTGTCTTCAGCCTGTGAAATACACACCATCCCTCTCCTGACTGACCACTACACATCCAGCACTGTCCTGCTTTTGCTTCTGTTCTGTTACAAGTCTCAAGAAATACTGCCCTACAGAGACACAGAGCATGAAGAGCATTAGTGTGAAATGTGCTTCAAATGGCGCAGAAACATCCATGGGTCAGATCATTTCAATATCTATAAACATTATGAAATGACTAGCTAAATGTACAAAAGTCAAAAGTTTGGACACACTTGACTTGACTCATGATTAAAAAAAACTCACCCATCAAGGCTGCATTTATTTAATCAAAAATACCGTAGAAGCAATATTAAGAAATATTATCACAATTAAAAAAACGGTTCTATTTTTTATATTTTAAAATATTATTTATTCCTGTGGTTAAAAAGCTGAAATCATTTTAATATGCTGATTTGGTGACCAAGAAAAAAAAAGCTTATTATCAATGTTAAAAAAGGAAGCTTTTTATGAAGTTGGCTTATGAAGTTACTCTAAAACTTAATACTGAAGAATTGAGAGTTAATGCGTCCAAATAAGAAATTAGTTAAATTATTTGTTAAGCATTTTAATTAAAGTTAGTAAAAATTTAATTTTCCATTTATTCTTTAATAAACAGTACCTACAGAAAGCATTTTTTGTTTGGGAAAAGCAGACTGTTAAGGTGGATGTTCTCACCGTGGTTGGCCTGCCGTAGGTTGGTGGTGGCGGCATAAACAATCTCTGCAGTCTTCTGGATATCAGGAACTAGCAGTGTGAGGCCTTCAGGCTCAGGATCAGATGTCTCAGTCTTCATCACCCCTTTACTTTTGTCTTTCTTCGACCTAAGGTGGACACAGAAACATCAGAAATCACATTTCTGTAGACACCAACAAATTAATTATGGGTCTGCATGTGAACACATGAAATGTTTCATTTTTCAGTGAACACAACAATGACAGAGAAACAAATAAGTGTATGTCCTCAAGAACTTCTCAATCTCTGATGTCCCAACTCTAAAACAAACACACACACGCTCTCATCCTGAGAGGTGCTAGTATACACGATGCATCAAATGAGCAGCAGATTGTGACCTGTCCCAAAGTAAACCATTAAAAACCACATCCAGCTGTCTTGTGGCTAAGCACACGCCCTCACAACATGCATCTTTCATTAAGCAGGAGGAGAGAAAATGAAAGAGACAGACAACTGAAAAAGGGGGCATGTCAAAAACGTCCTTTACCTGTAGGTGACGCATGGGACAATAATTAAGATGGTTACATCATTCAAGGGTGCACGCATTCTCAGAGACACTCAGACAGAGCCAACCTTGTGACTTACAGGCCAATGCCAAAAACATCTCGCTTCTCATGAAGACTAAGTCATTATTAAACACAGACAGCTGATAACAAATCACATTCTCACTACTCATATCTACATATCCACCTGTGCTATTAAAAATCCACGGGCTTATACTGAAGGGACATAAAATGCTATATAATCTTGAAAAAGAAAATGAATCTATCAATTAATCAAAAATTAAATAATATGAATTAATTAATATTTATACAAATAAATTTGTTTCATTTTTAAAACATTAATACAAAAATGTAAATAAAAATAATATAAATCAAAAAAATTATAGAAATAAAGAATTTTAAAAATACATTTGTAAATTAAACAAATCTTTTTTTTTTTTTTAAAAAAGAACAACAAACGGAAGAAAGAAAAGAAAAAGAAAAAGAAAAAGAAAAAGATAAAGAAAAAAAGAACAAAAAAGGGAAGGAAAAAGGTATTTGTGATAGAAAATGAATTGGTTATTTTTGATTTCATGATTTATTTTTTGTGGTGGGTTCAGCCAAAATTCTGGCAAAAACAAACACTAAAAAAGCCAAAGCTAAATTATGGACTAGCGTGGGACGGCGAAAGCTCAGGACAGTTTGAAGGCCACTGGGGATTAGAGGCTTTTCGAGGGCAGCTGAGGAGCACTGACTGATCTAGCAGTCATTTATCACTGAGAGTTACTCCTCTGGTGAAACACTGGTCTGACTTGTGGCTACAGCATCAGGTTACATCTTGTGGGTATAAACCAGGTTTTTCCATGGAGGTCAGAGACAGTGAGTGTCACAGGGTGGGCATCCATCCACCAGCAGTCACTTCCGTCTGTCCTCTGTCTATTAGTGTGACCGACCAGTGGACTGAATGTGTGTGTGTGTGTGTGTGTGTCTACAAGGAAGAGCTCACCTAAGGCGGTTGGTGTAGGTGTCCACACAGGTCTTCATTTTGGCCAGTAACATGCCGACGGAGGTCTGACACTCAGTGCGTTCTTCATCCTCCTCTTCCTCTGCAGCGTCTCCTGATAGCGGCAAGAGCAAAGGAACCAGGCTGGTGCAGGTGGAGATGGCCCTCAGCAGCTCTAACAGAGCACGATACAGGGGGACGTGACGCGCCATGTCCAAAACTGCAGGAGACAGAGAGAGAGGGAGACATTACGTACAGAGACGGGACGCTTATAAAAGACAAAGTCGATTACATCTCTTAAATGACAGAAGGACACAAGGGACGATCCACACATACACACACACACTTTCAGTCTCTCAAGGTTAATAACATTTTTAATATAGATGTTTTTAGGAACATCATTGATTTCAAAGATTTAAACCATCTGAATCCCTGAACAAGACATACAAGCTGTTTTATCATATGGAAAAGTCACCTTATGACCATCTTGTGGATGGACAAACAAAAAAACGTGTGTCATGCATGTCTAAAGGGACTGTTTACTCAATAATAAAAAAGATTCTTTCAACATACACTGACCTTTAAGTCATTTGAAACTTATATGACTTGCTTTCTTTAGTAAAATAGAAAAGATGCTGCTTTAAAGAATGTTGGAAACCAAAAAGTTTTGGTTACCATTGACTTCCATTGTACGGATGTTAAAAAAAACAAACAAAAAAAAAACATTTTATTAACTATATTTTATGCTGCACAGAAGAAATAAGTCATACAGGTTTGCAACAAAATGAGGGTGAGGCAATAATGCCAATTTTTTTTTTTTTTTTTTTATGTGAACTGTCCCTTTAAAACAACATAATAGCACAGAAAAGATACCTTGACTGTATAAAGAAAAGTTGAGGGGGGGGGGGTCAACAGATTATTATTTTTTTTTTAATTCAGACATGACCAAAAAAAAAAAAAAAAAAAAAAAAAAAAAAAAAAAAACTCAATCAATCTTCTCCTGAGTACATTGGGATGCCAGAGGTTTGAGGCATGAGGGCTCTTTGTGCATGCATTTCCTGTTTGGAGAAGGCACGATAATCCTTTTGTGGCACAGCGGAGTCTTAAAGCAAAAATGACGACAGTGAGAGAATAAAGGATGAGCGGGAACGAGACAGAGCGATTACTGAGGGTCTTCAAGCAAAACGCTATAATCAGGCTCATATTATCAGTGTGCAGTGAATGTAAGGAGCAGGAATACTGTGTGCATGTTTGTGTGACTTCTGTGTGCGTGTGTGTGTTTCTAAGAAGAAAGATGAATTTCAAACGACTAAAGGAGCTCCATCAAAGGGTTTCGTTTGAGTATGCGCCCACTTCGAGGACACCATAGATCAGAGAGCGTTTAGTGTGTGTTGTATCATCTCAATGTCAGTCTATGTTCCAGATTCTCCTCATGCCCTCCTCAGTTCAGACTGTTTCTCCTTCACTCTCATCTCATTTACAGACTAACTGATTTACTGCACACCAATCCTCCTCTCTGGCCCTCTCTCTCCCTCATCAGACATTCAGCTCCATGCTGGATTGGGTGGATGATAAACAATGTTAGTGAGAGCCGAGAGGACACATACGTCAGCTCCCCTGCCCTCCGTCGCCGTACGCAGAGAACAGCGGAGATTGAGGAAGAGAGGAGGGAGGACACGGCAGGACAGGAGGATAGAGGAAGGGAAAACCGGAGAAACGACAAAAGGAGAGAAGAGACATGGAGGGGGGAGAGGAGACCAGAAGGAACCAGAAAAGAGGAGAAGGAGAAGAGATGGCAGACAACACCAGAAAGGAGGAGAGGAAGGACAAAGCAGCGGAGAAGACAAGAAAGGACAAGTGCAAAGGTGACCAGTAAGGAGAAGACGCGAACAGAATGGAGAACAAGAGGAAAGGAGGAAGCAGAAGGAGAGGAGAGGTGAAATAAGGAGACCAGAAAGGAGGAGAGGAGACAAGAGCAAAGGAGGACAGAAGATGGGGAGGAGACCTGAAATAAGGAGAAGGGAGGAGACAAGAAAGGAGAAAGCAGAGTAGAAGACCAGAAAAGATGTCTAAATAATAATAGAGACAAGAGAAATCAATAAAAAGGGACGAGATGTGAAAGCTGGAGAGGAGAGGAGTAAAGAAGCAATCAGGGGAGGAGAACAGATGGATTGGAGAAGACAAGAAAGGAGAGAGCAGAGAAGATTAGATGAGTCGAAAGAGGAAAGGAGACGAGAGGAGAACACAAGAAAAAAAAAAGAGTAGGGGAAGAAAACAAAATAGAGGAGAAGAGATAATAGGAGAAAGGAGAAGAGACTAGAAAGGAGGAAGAAGAAAGGGAAAGACAAAGGGGAGGAGAGAAGAAAACCGAAGAGGAGAGGCATTAAGATAAGAGGAGAAAACAATTTAAGAGAACAAAAAGCAGAAGAGAAGAAAAGCAGATGAGAGATTACATGACTACAGATAACACTACAGTGTCATGTCAAACTCCTCACAGCAGCTCTTAGGACGCTAAAAAAATCATCCATCCATTCCCTCTTCCCCAGGAAAAGACTCTGAGGGTCACAGGTCATCTGGACTCAAACTGAGCCTGAGCCACAGCTCCAATGCTTTAAACGATTCTTCATTTGGACCAGAAGACCTTTATGGCTGACCTCTCCCTCCCATCTAAAAGGAACAATATAGCCTCAAACACAAGCTTCGTGCTCTGTATGACAGAGAGAGCCTCATGCACACTCAAGAAACATCTTAAAAACAGCCATTTCCGATCATCTTCAAAAAACACTCTCCTCTAATTAGCTCACACACTTCACAACCTTAATGAGGGAACATGCAAAAGAATGTTGAAGACAAAAGCACAAAAAAAAAAAAAAAAAAAAAAAAAAATCTCTTTAGCCATTCCAAACGGGCATATCCTAGAATACAGGATGTTGTTCTTGATCTGTTAAAGTACTAGATAGAGATTCTCATTGCTCATGTTTTTTCTTTCTTCCATTTCTGTTATTTGATAGAGTTTGGGTTCCTTGTCACAGTTCCCCTTTTGGCTTGTTTAGTTGGGGTCTAAAAGACACTTTCAGTAATATTATTAATTTCATGGCACTGATGCTTTTGGATGAGAACAAAACTTAAACTGAATTGAGCTGAATAATGACACTTTAGTCTTCTGTAGAGCTGCTTAACAGCCAAATCTAATTCATATTTAATGAATTTTGCCATATCGTCACTGAAGTGCATCAACACTGAACTGATTCAAGCTGGATCTCACCACTACTGTTTTCAGTTGAGCTACTTACTGCTGAATTGATCTTGTTTAATAATAAATTAACTTTACACAGTTATTGAACTGAACTGAACCAACACTGAACTGGCTGGAGCTGAATTATGGCACAATATTGCATTGCTACAGCTGCTTTGCATAATTAGGGTTACGGTTAGGTTTGTATAATTAATTCTGGTACTTTCCTGTTTATCACAGAGAAGATAGCAATCAAAACAATGTTGTAAAAAAGGGCTTAAAAATGACTTGGCTTTTCTAAAAAAAAAAAAAAAAAAAAAAACACTGGTACAACTCAATTTAACTGTAAACTACCTTTCACAAATTGGTGCTAGGTAAGTATCCTATGCTCACCATGGCTGCATTTATGTGATCAAAAATACAGTAAAATTGTGAAATACTACAATTTAAAATACTTGTTTTCTATTTGATAATATTTCAAAATGTAATTATAAACCGTGATGTTAGATTGGAATTTCAGCAGCCATTACTCAAGTCTTCAGTGTCACATGATCCTTCAGAAATCATACTAATATGCTGATTTGCTGCTCAAGAAACATTTCCTTTTATCAATGTTAAAAGCTGTGCTGCTTAATATTTAGTAGTTTACTACACCCCACTTCGCAGGCCCCATTCACACATGAGAAACATGTAGAACTCAGAAGAAACCTTAGGGGTGCGCAGTGTGTGTGTGTGACAGTTCTCTGAGCATGTGGTAGAAACTCTTTGTCACCATGACAACAAAGATCTCGAGGACAGGCGGGACAAGACACCAGCAGCAGCACAGAAATGCACACTTGCTTTTTGCCTCGTGGGTCGGTTAAAATTTTATCTGGTTATTTACAACATGCAGAAATGCATAACTGTTCATGACACACAGATGAAGAGAGAGAGACAAAAAATACCCCCTTCTAATATGACTCCACTGTGTGTGTGCGCACATTTATTTATTTTTACACTAGCACACTTTTGTTGAAGTAAATCAGGCTGACAGGAGTCTGATTTTAAATGCCGCTTTGCAGAGCGGAACAGGGCCTCGAGTCTAATGACTGACACAAAAATCATGCTTCCCAAATCATTCAGGGCACAAGAGTCCTCCGCCTGTCTGGAGTGTGTGAGTGAGCGAGCGAGCGAGAATCCTTCACATGAGGGAAAGCTGGAAAGAAAGACACAACATGCAGCAAAAGCTCAGAGAAGCGCTCCATCAATAATGCAAGAGAACGAGGAATAAAACAAGACGAGCGCTGCTGCATCTCCCTTTCACACTTCTGCATCTCTCTAGCACAGACAACACTGAGACGCAGGACATGGACTGATGGCACAACCGGACCACTGACTCAACACACTGAAGAGAACATCGCCTGATCCATGTGCCAAATACACAAGAAAAATAAAAGAGAGCAGTGAGTCAAAGGAGGAGAGAGATAGAGGGTATATTCAAATGCCCATGACTCCATTAGACAATACCACACCTTATTTTAAAATGCACAAAATAGAGACGCCACAATATTAACTGATATTTATTTTCATATTTTGGCTGATAATGTGTAAAGGTTGATATTCAAAATTTTATATACCAAGTCCAAATAAATAAAAATAAAGAACAAAAACTAAAATCATTTGGTTTAAATGCTACAAGTGAATTTAGGCATCACAAATTGAAATTTGCACGAGTATAAAAAAAAAATGCATTCATTATTAGCTAAAGATCACATTTAATAGTATTACATTATTAGTGTTTTTAAAGATTACATTGAAGTCAAAGTTAGATGATGATAAAAGTCATTTAAATGCAGAAATGGGCAAAATAAATATGAATAATTAAATATCCATTACAGACCGATACTATATAAAAAAAAGTCTAATCAATGGATAACCAATATAAGGTACAGGACCAGGTATATCATATAGTAACTAACTTTAATAACCGTTTAAAAGTTTGAGGACAGTAAGGCTTTTATTTTTTTGAGGAAATTAATGCTTTTTTTAAGGAAGTTAATATTTTTTTTATGAAATTACACATTAAATTGATCAAATTTGACCTAACGCATTTATAAGGTGACAAAGGATTTCTAATTAAAATATTATTTTGGACTTTGTATTCATCAAGAGTCCTGGAAAAAAAATGTATCAAGGTTTTCAGAAAATGCAGCACAACTCTCATCAACACTGATGATACATTTCTAAGTTTCTTGAGCACAAAATATATCAAATAAATGCAGCTTTGATGAAGTAAAAAAAAAGAAAAAAAAAATGGTAGTGTATATAACTACTAAATGCATAAGCCTTTTATTTAAGGCCATTGTTCCAGTACAACACCAAAACCAAAAGCATTGACAGAATAAGTCTAGATTCAAAATGCCACTCTTTTTGGATTCAATCCAGCTAAGCCCAGAGGTTCCAATGAAGGGTGGCATCTCACAAAGTTACTTAAACACGTGGAGTCAGCCAGCAGACACTTTGGTGCCTGGGCAATCTGATTGTGGCCATTAACATCCACCCCCTCATGAGAAAGTGGCACCCTTCCAGATGTTTATGTACGAGTCACTTAAAGGAGGTGTCGGCGTGGCACAAAAGCTGTAATTTTCAGGAAAATAGTCTTGTATCTGAGGAAACCCTGTGCCAGCAGAGGCTGTTTATGCACAAGGATGTTTGACTGAGCTAATGGCGACGACCACAGGGCTGTAATTTTCTTCCTCTGCAAAGCTGCTATAAAACCTTCAGCTAACGGAAGGATAACAAAGCGCATTCTTCCCTTTCTGCATCATTTAAAGCCACTAAATCATTCAGAGCTTTTCTCTCGTCTGAAGAGGACTCAGTTTCTCAAAGGCTCTAATGACATTGTGTCTGTCTACTCATGAGGGTAGGATTTTGGACAGACCGGCTGATAAATGCCTTTAAAGGTCCCAAAAAAGTGTGTGGGGGGGAATATGACAAAAATACAGTAAAAAAATAATTTTGTTCTGAAAACCCTGATACAGGATTCTGGAATGAATAGACAGTTTCCAAGGACAGCATTTATTTGAAATGAAAATAACTTATAAACGTTTTAATGTCATTTCTGATCAATTCAATGCATTCTTGCTGAATGAAAATACTTTTTAATAAAAAAAAAAAAAAGAAAAAAGTCTATTGAACCAAAACCTTTTAACTGTGTATTTCTGATGTAGAGCCAAGGTTAGAAATTGCGCCCACATTACCAGCATAACTATCTAAACCAGTTTTAAAAACAGCATCCTACAGTCCATAAACCAAAGTCGACTGAAGGCTAACAAAGCTAAAATAATCGTGTGGTCGTCACTTTCTGTGACTGCTTCATTTTAATGACCATACCATTCCTGTCCTCCCATCTTCCTTACACTCCTCCACTTTCATTCCTTTATCCAATTTAGCTCCCGTGCACCCATCCAGGTAAAAAGGGGGGTATCTATCTCTCTCCACGCACGTAATTAATTTTGACAAGCCCTCTGACTGACATTTGGCATTTTGTGTGGGCACACACATACTGTCAAAAAGCTTTGGAGAGAGGAGAATATGAATTTACAAAGGGCACCTGTTCAAATGAGCAGAATGAGATATATTAATATATCACAGCTGAGAGGAAACAGGCTGAATCTTATTACACACCTTCGCTACAAACATCTTAATGAGAAAAAGCCACACACTCAAAACAAACAAAACTCAGCAAGAGAACAATAATTAATGAGTCTTGCAGGTTTTGACTGTCAGATATGAATTGTGTGCGTTGTTCAGAGTTTGTCCTCTATAATGATCCTGGTGGAGATTTAGAGAAGAAAAAAATGGGAATGTGCATCAGATGAGTGCACACACATCCATTAAAAGGTTTCCGAGGCATCACTCACTCTCTCTGTTTTTGCCGTTTGATCGAGGGGAGTATGAACGCATCCTGCAGGATGTTGCGGCGGGTTTGAAAAGCTTGTCAGCGCTGACCCAATTCACTGATGTCCATTTCTGAGAATCTCAGCAGAACCTTGCTCAAGGTCTGTATTACACCATCCACTGCTGTTTTAAGAGCTACATATAAACTACACTCTACTAGATTCAAGACTAGGGATGCATCTGAATAATGGCCACTGAAAATTTGGGTCCAAAGATGCCGAAAAAAAAAAAAATGGAAAAGCCAATAATCTGACACATTTATCTAACATTTTTTAAAGTTTAATCGTAAATTGTTCATAAAACCATTCTGTGTAAATTGTTGCGTTGAACTGAATGAACACAAATAATTATGTATGAATGATTTAACAAATAATTCTGAATGATCACAAAATCAAAATGCTCTTATTTCAAGAATAAGGCCTTTTATTACAATCAACTTAATACATAAATCATAGAATTTTTGAAGATTTTACGATGAGTGAAGAAGTAGTATAATTCAAATTTTTTTTGAATTGAGAAGTTTTGTTGAATTACAATAATTGAAAAAATATGCATTGCATTAACCGTACTTGCATATTAATGCATTGAATTTTTAAGTCTTGCATTATTATGGGCTGAAATTCAACATAATTGTAAATTTCAGCCCTGAATATTTCAATTAAAAACATTTCAAACAGATTTTTATAATCAAAAATTCAAAAATCCATATTCACCTTTCAGATTTCACTTCCAAAATATTCGATCTGTTTAAAAATACAACCTATAATATTCAACAAACAAGTTTCAGTCCATTTTATTTCGGTTTACAAATTCGCTTCCACAAATTCAGTGGTTCAAATTTGACAGTAAATTCAACGTTTCACATCCGGGAACAGCAGGAAAATCAGTAGATTACCGAGCATAATTTCATCTGCTGTAAATCGTCTTCACCAGGAGGAGGTGTAAGCGCATCTTGACAAGCATCAAAGCAATAGAGACGAGAGGCCTTCATAAAACGTCATTTGACGAAATGGACCGAGCGGTGAGTACAAGTTATGATTTTATTGGTCAGTATACTGTATTTATATGCGGAAAATTAAGATTAAGACCCAAATCATTGTTTACTCAAGTGTCTAAGTGATTCATCTTTACCCCGAGTACACAAGCTGTTTTTTTTTTACTGCAAAGGTGATGTGATCAATATAAATCCAGAATTCTCTTGCCTTTGGTTAATTTTTTATTTTTTTTTTTTTAGGAAAACCACTATAATACGCTGAAATAGAGAGTGTATTGTTTGATTATGCCACTAATGACAAGATACTAAATAGCACCATTTTTTATATAGCACCATTAAATACAACCCAATCGCAATTCTAAAGTAAATCTGCCGCTTGTAAATTAAAAAAGTTACATTTCTACCACTATATCAGTTAATCTCCGTCTTTTAATTAAATAGGACTTGTCTCTGCTATGTCCAGGTAAGGGCTTCGTTTCTCAAAAGCATCGTAGGTCTAAGTAGATCGTAGAACCAATGTCACAGTGTTTCCCGCAGCCTTACACTCTATTCGTGGCGGCAGGACGCACTTTAATAACGGGAGAGGTAGCGGTTTCTCCGGTTACGGCTGTAAAGCAGCGCTGAGCTCACAAACGCTGCCTTATCAAGCATCACACGCAAAATGAAATAAAAATGAAATCGAACATTTTCTAAACATAGTCGGTTTCCTTCTGAAATACAGTGATGAAAAACACCCGCTCTGCTTTTTGATTTTGAAACGTGCAGTGTTCATGTTTATTTAATTAAGTCAAAGCCTTTTGGAAAATCTATTTGTGGCGGACAGTTTTGATATTGTGACGGCCCGCCACAAATAAATCAATGTGTGGGAAACCCTGTCTACTCACGATGCTTTTCAGAAAGACAGTCCTGTATCTACATTAAATATTTGATATCTATGATCACGTAATATTTTGGCTACTTTCCATCTTCGATCCATGTCGTGTTTGTTTCACAAGGGAGACATTGAAGTGCTGAGATCAAAAAGAAAAAAAAAATCACAATTTTTATCACAATGTACGTGTTGCCATTTAATAAAAATGTTTGGAAAAAAAATGCAATACCTGTTTATACCCTGACTCATAGAAGACCCATCAGCTCTTTCTTGTGTTGAAAGTGACAAAAGGTGCCTTGATCTCAGCACTTCGACTTAATTAAATAAACATGAACACTGCACGTTTCAAAATCAAAAAGCAGAGCGGGTGTTTTTCATCACTGTATTTCAGAAGGAAACCGACTATGTTTAGAAAATGTTCGATTTCATTTTTATTTCATTTTGCGTGTAATGCTTGATAAGGCAGCGTTTGTGAGCTCAGCGCTGCTTTACAGCCGTAACCGGAGAAAACCGCTACCTCTCCCGTTATTAAAGTGCGTCCTGCCGCCACGAATAGAGTCTAAAGGGCCGTACACACCGGGACGAGTATTGGCGCGAGTTATTGGGTATAGTTTTTCGTAGAGTTTTTTGTGTTCACACCCAAGCGATTTTCGCTGACGATGAGCCGAGTGAACATGCAAATTCATTCCCTGACATTAGATGGCGCTTAATGTAAAACAGAAATACTAGAAATACTAGTTCTCTTTTATCAAGATTTTTTGTAATCGCTGTTGCGTTTGTCATATAGTTCTTTGTGTTCCGACACCAACGAGACCAGCAACTCTACATTCATCTTGCCTTGCATCTTCTTCGTCTTATTTCTTCCCGGCAGTGTAGACGCTACTTGGCGTATATCTTCCATAGACAGTAAAAGAAAGATATCTTCTTGGCCGTTACGTATGTGTGCTCAGCAAGACAGTTTTGTGTTTGAGCGCCCCCAAGTTGTGTTTGACTGTAACTTCAGAAGCTCCAGACACGTGTGCAAAAGCGCCATTCTCATTGGTCGTATAGTTTTTGACGCGGTGCGTCAAACCAAAAAAACGAACCCGAGGCGTTTTTAAAAAAATGACGCTTTTACGCGTGGCGTTTTTCGCGTCAAGCGGCAGATTTACTTTAGAATTGCGATTGGGTTGTATTTAATGGTGCTATATAAAAAATGGTGCTATTTAGTATCTTGTCATTAGTGGCATAATCAAACAATACACTATCTATTTCAGCGTATTGTAGTGGTTTTACTAAAAAAAAAAAGAAAAAAACCAAGGCCAAGAGAATTCTGGATTATATTGATCACACATCACCTTTGCAGTAAAAAAAACAGCTTGTGTACTCGGGGTAAAGATGAATCACTTAGACACTTGAGTAAACAATGATTTGGGTCTTAATCTTAATTTTCCGCATATAAATACAGTATACTGACCAATAAAATCATAACTTGTACTCACCGCTCGGTCCATTTCGTCAAATGACGTTTTATGAAGGCCTCTCGTCTCTATTGCTTTGATGTTTGTCAAGATGCGCTTACACCTCCTTCTGGTGAAGACGATTTACAGCAGATGAGATTATGCTCGGTAATCTACTGATTTTCCTGCTGTTCCCGGATGTGAAACGTTGAATTTACTGTCGAATTTGAACCACTGAATTTGTGGAAGCGAATTTTGTAAAGCGAAATAAAATGGACTGAAACTTGTTTGTTGAATATTATAGGTTGTATTTTTAAACAGATCGAATATTTTGGAAGTGAAATCTGAAAGGTGAATATGGATTCTTGAATTTTTGATTATAAAAATCTGTTTGAAATGTTTTTAATTGAAATATTCAGGGTTTAAATTTACAACCATGTTGAATTTCAGCCCATAATAATGCAAGACTTAAAAATTCAATGCATTAATATGCAAGTACGGTTAATGCAATGCATATTTTTTCAATTATTGTAATTCAACAAGCTTTTTTAATTCAAAAACATTTGGCATTATTTTACTTCCATATAATTCATAAATCTTTTTTTTTTTGAAGATTTTACTTAAAGGAAGCGTTCTGTCTTAAGCAATTTGAATCAGATACTAATAGAAGATCAATATTAGAACACAAGCAGATCTTCGAATCAGCAGAGCTTTGTAATATTATGGTCAAACACACGTACAGTAATGAGATCGCTCCATAATCGCCCACCACCGGCTGTCAGCTTGATGATTATATGATCCACAGCTCCAGAGAGAGAAAATTACAAACAAATAAATGAATATAAACAACGGCTCATTGACAAGGAACTCCACTTAGAGCAGATGAAAAAAAAAATCCTGCCTCTTTCTTCATGGCTTCTAACCTGCCGGTTTCAGTCTGATCCGTTTTAAATGTTCTGGCACGGCGCTGGGAACCCGGGACCGAGGGAATTCACCCACATGATAATTTCATTTAATTGGCCTGTGCAATAATTTCTGCACATTATGGTGACTGAAATGTGCCGATACTAATTATCAAAGAGAGAGAGAGAGCTATAGAGAGAGAACAAAAGATTCGGGGTGGGGGGGGGGTGCTTCCTGACATGAAATATGCTCTCTCATAATTATGATGAAGATGAATGTAGGAAATGGTTCACAATCATACATTTTTAGTTATGGAATCTTGTATCCAAAAATGTGTGAATAACACATACAACACCTCTGGAAGCATCAGGATGACACTGACAATTAAGTTCTACAGCAGAGATCTATCATTTATGACCCGATTTATTATCACTTAGGACCTAAGAACATGCTTTTCAAAAAAAGTCCTGTCAACGTTCTTTAAAAAAAAACAAAAAACAAAACAGTTGTTCTGCTGGCCACTTTAAAGAAAAATGTAGGCAAAGTCTTTGCCCCAAAATACGAGAGTCTAATTCTGTAGTATTGTTACCATAGAAAGCTACAGCAAAACAAAAATCAACTGCTTTAAAAACTTTAGGTTCCAAGAAACTGGTTTAAGAATCAATACAAACACATTTTTATAAAAAATGTTGAGAAAGATTAAGGCTCCTGTTTGCTTTGTAGCGCCCACTTTTCAAGATTCAGTCAATTTACAATGACAAAAATAAGGTTAGAATCTTCCATTTTTTCCACTTTGAATATCATCTTCCCTCAAAAAAATAACTATAGAAGTAAACTGGTTTCCACATGCTGTTTCAAGATTCTACAGTCAACTACATTCTCTCAGACCACTCAGTTTTGCTCCTTATGCCTAAAGGAAAAGCCTTTTATTGACCTCCTGTAATTGTGCGTCTGACCAGAGGTCAGGATTATTTCAGATAGAAAGAGTAAATAATTGATATGGCCTTTCTGAGGTCCGAGGGCTGCTAGAAGTAAACCAACTTATTTATGTAGCACATAACACTGATATATGATTTTATTTTTCTGGATGTGGCAGGGAAGAAGTGTATACAGATCCTCTATTCTGCCCCCGTCCATTCAAATGTTAATGTGGACAATGAGGTTGATAGTTTATTAACACACACGTCAGAAGTACACGAGGAGGAGGAGGAGGAGGCGAGGTTGTGTTATATTTCATTTCCACTGATGGTGAGTAAGGAAACAAGAATCATACACCTCAAGGGTCAGAGTGAGTCAGTGCACGGTGTTCACGGTAGCCTGCGTTTGAGTTTCAAGTAGACGCTGTAGACGATGATTACAAGAAAACAAGACGCCATTTTTTCACACTTCAGCTCCAAAGCTGTCATGATTAAAGGCCACTTAAAAAGATATTTATTTACTGTGATCAAAAGTTCAGGGACAAACTTAATTTTACATGTCAATGTGATCTTTTTCTAAACTGTCCTATAAAAGATGCTCTTGCATCTTCTTCACAATAATGACTTTTTTTAAAAATTTTATACTTCTTTTTGGCCTTTATTATGATAGGAGAGATCAGAACTCACAGGAAGCAAAGTGGGAAAGAGATGGGGGCAGGATCAGGAAAGGTCCTCGAGTCGGGATTTGAACTCGGGACGTCCGTAGCGCAATGGCACTGTATGTCAGCACGCTGCCCACAAGGCTATCGGGGCTGACCAATAATGTATAATTAAGACAAATAACTTCTTAATTAATTGTTTTATTTAGTCTTCTGACATGTTTCACAGTAGAAATATGTAAAAATCCTTAAAACATAACAATGCTGCATAAAATATTAAGACTTATTGTCAGATTTTACCTTGAATTTACTTAGTTTTACCGAACTAGCAATTTTTTTCAAACAAGTTGTTTATACTCTAAGAAAAGGAAAAAATGGACAGTGCAATATGACAAAATACACGTTAAAGTTACATGCTTTAAAAACAATTGTTTCTTAAGAAGTGTTGCTTAAGTTAATTTATTTTGTTTCAAGGATTTTTAGTGTGTAAAATCAAAATAGTTTGAGAATATTGCTGTACTTCCTCTTTAAAAAAAAAACTGTGTGCATTGGCCTATAGGTTAGCAGGCAAGTTCTGAAACTTTAAGAATTAGTGTTTAAGTAGCCATCACAAGTTCATATCCAGCTTGCAACATTTCCTATCCCTTTAGCCCTAATGTCTTATCATTTCATGCCTATACTATCACTACCAAAAAAAACAGAAACATGATAAAAAAAAATGTCTATGCACATAGGCTTTCATGGTCATAGTGTTCCTCCATAAGAGTATACTTTCTGAAAAGGACCAAAACTGGATAAATAATCAAAAAAAGCCTGAAAAATAGTCTGGGATCATCAACAATCAGAAGAGAGGAGACTTCATGATGGTTTTGTGTACAAACGTGATTATAAAATTCCACATATATATTAGGGCCACCATCCCACACCTCCACTCTATTAGGATCCTTCCCCTAATCTCTGAGAAGCTCTACATTGTTCATGGCAATAAAGACATTTGACGTGTGAGTCTCCTCGCCGCCCACCCTCCCGTTCTCCCTCGCTCGCTCTGTTTCCGCGGTTACCAGTCGCTCTGCTTGGTTATGCAATGCACGCTGCTTTCAGGCTCCGAGACGGGACCTATAACCACACGACTGCCATCGGCTACGGACAGAGTACGGCTGGGTGGGGTGCTCGCAGCCTCAGGTTGACAAACTGCCGAACCTCCAGAGGAGTTTGCGCGCATCTGTAGCACTTCTACACCCACGGAAAAAGAGAAGCGCAAAAGAAGAAGGGAAAGAAATCACGGAGGCGGCAAGGGAGAGAAGGTAGGGGCCGGTATTTGTTGCAAATGCTGAGAAGCCCCGCTTTCAGATGATAAAAGGGTCAGATAGACAAGAGTGACAGAGCAGAGAACGAGAGTGTGTGACAGCAAGAGGGAGGGGAGAGTAAGGAGGGGAGACCGAGCCGAAGAGTGATTTTTTTTTTGTAAGTAAAAGGAGAGAGAGAGAACAAGAAAGAGGGAGGGGGGAAGCAGATTTCTCCAAGCATCTCTTGAATGAAAGGTGTAAGGCATTCAAGCAAAGAATCAAAAAAATAAACAACGCAGAGAAGCATAAAAGAATATCTGAATGAGCGTGGAACAAAAGGAAGGGCTGGTGATAAGGAGGCTGGAATACTGACACAGAAAGAGCGAGAGAAAGCCAGAGGGAGAGGGAGAGAGAGCGAGAGCGAAGGGGAGGGACGTTGGGGACTGAGATTGTTGTCTGCGTAACGCACACGGCTCAAGGAGATGCTGTTGTAGACGTACTATTTCTCCCTCTTTCTCTCTCCACCTCTCAATTTCTCTTTTCTCCTCCTTTACGGTATCGGGAACGTCGGATGGTTGGTCAGCTGGCCCTCATGTTGCCGCCAGCCCAGATATGCCTCTCCTGTGATGAGCCCACAGCATGCTGGATCTCCCCCCAGATCTCCCACGCCGTAGGGTAAGACTCCCTGTTTTCTTGCTACACTCTCTCTGTTTTCCATCTTGCGTTCCATTTGTGTCAGTCAATCTGTGTACCTGCTTTCTTGTCCACTTTGCCGAGCTGTATGTTTGGCCCCAGGCTGCTTGTCAAGGTTGATGTTCTTGTACCTAGCTGTAGGAACCTGGATGTATATGCTTCTACGTCTGCTCCAACGAATGTGGCACCATAAACCATGACGGGATGAGAAAAGAGAAATCGTTTAGTGTGCGTAGCAGAAGCGAACAGCAAGTGAGAAGATTTAAACGTACAGTAAATCATCTAGCTGCCGAGAGTCGCCCTGTTGTAGCAGCTCCGCAGGAAATATCATTTTCTGAGGGGGAAATCCATCACAGAGGTGGGGAGGGAAACATCCTCTTTTGTGTTCATTACGCCACACTCGCAGCTGGGCCATCAGCAGAGAGGGAAATGTCACCCTCCGTGCCGCTCCACCGAGTGTTCGGTCTGGCCTCTGGATGAGCGCTTGTTTGTCAATTGTTTGTCTCATTCTGCTCTCCTGTTTCTCCACAGATAAGCACCCTGGAGACAGAGGTGGGGGGTCAGAATGGGGACGACCACCGTCAGTATAGAGGAGGTTCGGGCGCAAGAGGGTAAAGAGGAACGAGAGGAGTCCATCTTGGCCCTGCTGGGGATCATTGGCACCTTTTTGAACCTCTTCGTCATCGTGTTTGTTTACATCTACACTACTCTGTGAGAAGGATCCACGTGGGGTGAGAGCAGGTGGAGGTGAGGGGCGGAGATATGACAGAAGGGTTGACATCTCACAGAGAAGAACGTGGAAGATGACACTGGGCCGCTCAGGACGGGGGAAGTGACGTTTGCTCTTGAGCTCTGACACCTTTGCGTATATATAAATCTCGATGTGATGGACGCCTGTTTAACGCAGATCTCTGGACACACTGAGAGCGATTCTTGGATTTGTACCCTTGCAGGAGGTGGTCATGGGACAAGAGACCTTGAGTTTCCCAGGTGGTGGGAATTACATCGAGCACTGCCTTGCTTCAATTGCAAGGACACAGGTACGCAGAAAGAGCCTACTGGTCAAACACAAGAACATGACAGGATGACCGAACGACTCTTTCCGAACTTATCCACCAATAGAAAGAGTTTTGCAATAAAATGGAAAAATTGGAATTCTGAAATATTTTTCTATTGAGAACAAAAGAGAGAATGAGACACTCCGGGACCCATCTGCAGGTTCGAAAAGCTGGACCTTGTGGGAACAGGCAGTTCAGTGACATTTGGACACTTTTCCACTACAGTTCCTCCTCCTTTCTGACTGGTGGCGGCAAGATAAATAGACAAATATGAGTGTGCGTGTGTGTTTTCTGTCTGATTTGAGTGCAGTGTCAGACACGTTGTTTCGGTGCAAAGGAAAACGCTTTTGTATCGATACATGATTACATACTAGATGTACTGTGCCATAGGGAATCTAATCAATAAAATGATATTCTATGGATCGGGATGTTGTGAATGGCATGCATGTGTGAGAAAAATGCTTTAGCTGTATCAGATGGTCTTGTTTCAACAAGACCAAAGTTGACCAATCACGTATGTGCTGCCCTGCACGTCTTTGGGTGTGAGTCATGCATTTGGGTTTTTGAGTGTTAGTAGAGCTCTGCGCACCATTAAAGACAGTCAGGTAAAATAACAAACAGTTGTGAAAAGGGAAAAAATGGAGGAGGTTGGGGCAGAGATGGTTACTAAGCTTCAATATTTTCATCCATCTTTCCCAGTGGTGATGGAGGTGTTTTTACGCCCTTTGAGTACGCAGAGGTCAGTTTCCTGTCACATGTGATATAGAGTGGCAGAAATAGTTGATGCATGTTAATGTGCTCTAAACAGCCTCCGACTCACACACACCAACAAGCCTGAAAATGTGTGCATGTGATTGATTATTTATTTTTTATTTTTTTGGCAAGAAAAGGGTTGTGTTTCTGTGTGAGTATGTTTGCCCTCTATCTGAGTGTGTTCCGATACGTCACACTGAAATGTGCTCCGAAAAATCTGCCTGCGGAAATGTTAGCAGGGCTTTACGCTTAGTCTCAGGTCCCTCAATAAATTCCAAAGCCATAGGGCACTGCTGTAATAAAGTCCTACGCTGTAAATCAGCATGTACCTGCAGGGCTTATCATCAAAAACAAATCCCCACTACAACGGCTCTGTGTAAACGAGCTCTCAGACCAGAGGAAAACCTCTCTACCTGCACTCAGATCAGTGTGAACACTTTACACTACCTCTCAGATTAATTTAAACCCTCTAAACCAGTTCTTAGATCATGTTTGCATACACTTTAAAAGTTCATTTTCAGTTTTAGCCTTTTTGTCATATAAACGACTGACTGAAATTGTACCATTCTGTTTCTCATATTAATCAGACTACAACTGCCTTTTGCACAAAGAAATTGAGGTGACGGGTATTTACCTATTTAAATATTCGGTTATGCATTGGACAAGGGGATTAAGACTGTAGCAAGAACACAAAAAACCTGCTGTTGCTCAATTATAAATGAAGGATACATGTAAACATACTTAGAGAAGAGCAAACCATTTATAACAAGCCTAAAATCTGTGTAAACCCCCTCTTAAGATTAAATTAAACCCTCTACGCCTGCAAGAAGCACCCAGTATAGCCACCTTCACCAATCCTAAGAGCTTAACCAAACCTCAGAGTAATATAAATAACGCACTTCCAGCATTTTGATGGACATGGCCTCTTGACACACACGTATGAATAAGGAACTTATGATTCAGTTCAGATACAGCTTGCAGGCGTAATGCAGGGGGATGTGTGTGCTTCCTGGGGTCAACAGTCCTGTGTAAGCCGCCCACGTGAGGTTTACACGTGACACGGTGGTCAAAGACATATGAATCACAACTGCTTTATTCGCATATCTGCTCTTCACAAGCCAATATATCAACACAGAGACACACAGACTAAACACAAAACATTACCTTTGCCACCTTTCGTACAGGAGCTCTGTTCCAAACCCCAGTAAACTGCTTCTCGTCCTACTCATCCTACATCCTTACCATCATGATGCTTCATTAACTTCTACATAGGTTACAACTCGAACAAATTCTAATAAGCATAATTCATTCGCCCACCATCTTGAATTTTTTTGAGGTTGCATCTCAATGCATCAACAGCTCATTCGAATTTAGCTAAAACGAGGTGGCATAATTAAAGTGCCTACCTAAAAGTCTAAAATGTCTCCATAGGCAGACCAGTAGATAAATAAAGAGATGATGAGAACAGGGAGCCATACTGAGGGGGTGGGAGAAGAGATGAACGAGAGAACACAGTGATAATTTCTATTTATACTCAGGGAAAAGACTCTAGCACCTCAAAAACCTGCCGTACTTAATGACTGCACCACGTCAGCACTGTTTCAAACACACGCCTTACAGCATATGTCAGGGGTGCTGTGTGTAGGCGAGTGTGATATCCCTGTAATGAAAACAGCTTTCAAGGGACTATGAAGTAAACGGAAATAAACACAACATGGTGAGAAACTGCATGTCCTACAGACCTACATTAACACAAATGCTTGATATTTTGTACATAAAAATAATGCTAAATGATGATTTCTTGTTTCATTCATCAGTTAGCTAAAAACACTAACAACTAATCAATTGTTAAAAAAAAAAAAAAAAAAAAAAATAGGCATCACAACATTAGAATGTACAGGATGAATTTGGACCCATACAATGAAAGTCAATTAGTAAAATCATAAACTCAACAGAAAAAAATAAAATGTTTACCAATGTTTATTAAATTTTTAATGTTAAATATTACATTTAAGTAAGTGTTAAATGCTAGAAAAGGTCATTTTTAAGAATCTTTGACAAATAGAAACCATAGCATTTATTTAAAAGAGGAATCCTCTGCAACATTACGAATGTCACTTTCAGTCAATTTAATGCATTTTTGCTGAGTAAAATAATTAATTTCTTTCTTTTTTTTTTAAAATCACCTTTGCATAGTTGAGAGAGACATCAAATTTGGCACCATGCTGTTTTCTTAAACAGTTCCCACTGATATTTTTTGTTGTTTAGTTCCAAACCCAAGTGTAAAGGGTCCATTTCACACACTCTCTGCACCTCACAACACCTCTCCCCCCAATTTATCATAGTACTATCCAATTCTCCCCTCAGAATTTTTTATACAAATCACGATTCTTAAATTTTAACCAAAAAGCAATGAAAAAAAAAAAAAAAAAATTCTAATATTCGTCAATATTATTGCCATCAGATTACCAGAAGGTTATGTAAAAATATGCAGAAGAGCTGATGGAGTCGAGAGAAGCAGCAGGTTTGACGACCCCTCTGGGTGGAGAGAAAGGAAGAAGCATAATAATCTTTGAGAGAAGGTATTAAATGAACGTGCTGGATGGGGACCGAGAGACAATGAGAGTTTGGACAGACTGTTGTAACCTGTGTGAGCCAGAACTGTCCTCACTTCCTCAATGAAAATAAGTGCTCGTGGCTGTCCATATACACAAAGTGCTCTACACTGTAATCTTGTACTCTGTTATTTGCCCCTTGGCTGTTTCTTAATGCTTTTTGGAAGCAGTAGTCCATCTCTTCTCATCTCTTCTCCCTCCGGTTCATCAGGTGGATGGGGCGTTATTACAGCAGGGGTGATCGGAGACGCTAATTTCCTGTTTCACTGCCACAGAGACAGCTAAGGATATCAGGGCACAAAACACACACTCTTTAACATAGTGTGTGTGTTTTATTGGCTCAGTTGTTCATGAGATTGACCAACTGCTGCTCCCCCTGCTGGTTGAGAGTGTTAAGAGAGAACATTTGTGTGTGTGTGTGTATGTTTTCTTTTTTGTGTAGTTTTTTTTGTTTATTTCACACCATGCCAATGTAGGGTTGAAACCTCTAGCTGATATCTGGAGCTAATTACTACACTCATCGTTTTATCGGCGCTTATTTAATTAAGCCGGAGAGCAATAAACACACAGCGCGCACACACTGAACGCACAACGCAAACACACACCACTTTCTGGTTCTTTAAACCAACAAAGCAGTGTTTGTTCATGGCTATTAATACAAAATAAATACTGAGTTTTATTAGTTCATATTAATTGAGAATATTTAGACTTTTGAAAATTCTTCTTAAACCCTACATTCTACAATTTTTGTGAGCTCAATATCAAAATGTTTGATGTACTCCACTGGATGGAATAGAAATCTGAATAAAAAAAATAATAATCTGTGCCCATGTTGTCATAGATTATGCAATTTTCTCTGAAATCTGTCAGTTCTGACTGCTTAAAATCTGTAGACCGGATCTAAATTTTGGCAAATAGTGTTGACTCTTTGAGACTGGAAATTGAGACATAATCATGTAGTGTATTCAAGACTTTAACGTGATAAACAGACCATTACTCACTGTCATTCTTCCCTTCGGTAAGAAATCAAACACTGCTACTTCTCTCACAAACAAGCAAAGTAAAGTGACTGAGCGACATAAGTTTCAGTCTGCTTCTCAGACAAAGCTATCGCATAGCTTTAGGAGTCTTGGAATATTGTGTATAGAGTCATGCGAATACTTCAATGATATTTTGATCATGCTTTTTTGTTATTCTTCTTTACTTTCTTTATGTAGCAATATAATTCCTCCAAAACACACGACTGGAACAACACAGGAATGAGCAAATGGGTGAATTATCCCTTTAACACCTGAGAACAAAAACATAGTTGACAAAGAGAGACAGAGAGACACTCAGAAGAGACAGGGGCTCCACCTGCTGTCTCCACACACAATGAGGCACAAGGTGGAACATGTAACTATTTTTTTTCCTCAGGCACACATGCAAATGATACACTGCATAATCTCTTTAACCACCTTAAAAGTTGTGTTCATTCTCATTTTGCAAACAGTAAAGCGCAGAGCACATCCCACGAGTGGCACGTGTCCTACCTGAGTCATTGCGCAAGTATGAAGACATGGCAGGGATGAGACAGGACTGGCTGAGCAGTTCCTGCAGGACAGATGGCAGCAGTGAGCTGCTGTGACCTCTGACCTCTCCCGAAAGGGTCTCACCAGATCCCACGCAGCCTGATGGGTTGATATAGCTTGCCAAAACCTGAAAGAAACACAGAATGTACCATGACACATCCAAACAGATGCAAACTCGAAATCTCATTTGTATTATTTCGATGAACACACACCTGTAAGAGGCAGGTAACGTGCTCCTCCTCCAGACGCTGTTTGGTCAAAGCCTGCTCAACATCCCAGCCTGACGCAGTGGAGCCTGTGCCAAAGCCTGTTCCTTTGGCCCAGTACAGCTGCTGTTCCTCTGTGGTTCCACCAACATGCCCACTGGAGACCTGGGGCTGCAGCACAAACACAAACTCAACTGTAGGTTTCACACTGGAGTCGATAACAATAAATCACAATTTAGTTGTACATGAAAACTGAAAGTCTCTGCAAGGATTAAACTGGAAGTTCATGCTACTGTATCTTTAAGACTTGCTTACATGCTAATGAACTGATTGGCTAACATTTTCCCCAATCATTCTTCGCTCTTCAAGTCTCCTTGAAGAGGAGTCTCTATAAGGGTTCATTTATTTAATTAAAATGTTAATATAAAAGTTAAAATAGATATATTGTGAAATATTATTACAATTTGAAACAACAGTTTCTGTTTAAATATATATTTAAAAATTTTATTTATTTCTGTTATGGCAAAGCAGAATCACAGGAAAGGAAAATGCGTTTCCTAGACTTTCTCTTCCACACACACACTTTGTCACTCTGCTTTTTGACATTGATTGTTCCAGACGTGACGCCCTGCTGAAATTTACTGCTTGCTTTAAAGACTGACAGCATGTCACAACATTATGAGGGGAAACAATGAGGTCAGAAGCTGTGCATCAGCTGAATAATAGGCTAGTAGCACGGTAAAAAGAAGAGTGGGGCATTTCCCATAATTCCATAGTGTGTACTTTAGTTTGGACCCTGTGATATTATGGGAGGTAGCATGGAAGAAAATAGAGGAATGGTTGCAGGCTGGACTCAAACCAGCTTGAGCATCACAAGTCTTCATTTGTGACTGTTCAAAGATCTTGATAGTGAAAATACCAAAGGAGGGACAAATAGGAGAGTGAAAGAGAGAGCAGAATAAATATGCGCTGACCGCAGTGCTCTTCTTCGGCTGAGAGCGAGCGGGTTTAATATTTGCTCTGCCAATACTTCTGCCGCCCCAAGGACGCCCATTATGATTCTGACAGGCCACTGGCCACCGTTCAAATCCTCAGCCCTGAACCCTCCCCTCACCAAACTATAAATCCACACACAGACACACCGCCCCACACAGAGTATCATTATATGCTTTTTTTCCTCTTAAACACAGAATTAAAAAAATTGATTTTAATAAAACCTATCTGTGAGGGCTGAATATTGATTTTGATGAAAGTCATTTGCTTTGGTATTGGGGGTCTTATGATGATGGTCGTGTTTTTTTTTTTCATTATTTTCTCATTATGATTGTGCTGCAGTTGTCCTTTGTGAAGACACTTTCATTTCAGCTGTGTGAAACTCCCCATAATCATGTAATGACTAAAAGAGCCGTCCAACTCCTCTCTATACCTTCTGTTTTAATAGGACTACTGTACACTACACCTGAATGAGTTGTTGCGCCCACTCTCTCACACACACACACACACACCTCTCTTTAAGTCAAGGGCTCTGAATAAAGAGCCTTTCAGCAGTCTGTAAAGAGTGGCTATCACAGTCATTAATAAAATGACATGTCTCAGTCTGAGAAACATCTCCATTAAGGTCTTTATAGGAGTGTCTTTTCCTGAACTGAACACAGCCATTAGGTATAGTTTTTTTAGCGTTATATTTCTCCCTGAAGTCCACTTATAATTTTAGTTTGGATCACTGAAACAGATCAGTCAGATTGTGAATGAATTATTCAGACTGGTTCTGTGAACTGAATCAATGAAAATATTTAACTCAAAAGAACGACTCGCACACAAATCAGGCATTACCATTTCTTTCATGAAGAATAAGAGGAAGATTATATACAAGTAACTACTTTATTGTGGCCTGTAACTAACACAAGGAACATATAGAATTGACAAAATTTTTGAATTGGAATTGACATAGAACATACAGAATTGAAAGATATCTCTGATGAAATCCGAGAGCTTTCTGATCCTCCATGAACAGCAGTGCAACTACATCGTTCAAGGACCAGAAAGGTAGTAAGGACAACGTTAAAATAGTCCATGGTTCAACCTTAATTTTATGAAGCTATGAGAATACTTTGTGTGCACAAAGAAAACAAAAATTATGACTTCTTTGTGCACTAACACCATTCTTATAGCTTTATAAAATTGCGGTTGATCCACTGATTTCAAATGGACTATTTTAATGTTGTCCTTACTACCTTTCTGGGCCTTGAACGTGGTAGTTGTATTGCTGTCTATGTAGGATCAGAAAGTTCTTGGATTTCATCAAAAATATCTTAATTTGTGTTCTGAAGATGAACGAAGGTCTTATGGGTTTGGAACGACATGAGGGTGAGTAATTCATTACAGAATTTTTATTTTGGGGTTAACTAACTCTTTAATTTCCCACTCTGATTCATTTAACTCTTTGTACCATTGCACTTCACACAGTAAATCTTTAGCTGACTGTGTGACCATTGAATGCTTTGATATGTAAATGTTGTGTGGTTACATTCTAATGTTCTCATGGTTGTCACAAGAAAGTTGATTGTTGTGGACCAAATGGCACATAATTAGTGTGTGTGTTAACACTGACCTCACTGGAGTTGGCACTGCCATTGGGCACTCTGGGAGCGTGATGGCTGAGGGCAGATAGGCAGGCCAGGATGAGGTGGATTGCACCGATCTCAAGAGCCATACGCCTCAACAGCAGCCCGTCATCCGTGGTAAGGGGAGTTGAGCTGAACAAAGACCGGAGCACGTGGAAAGGCAACGTGGGCAGAACGTTAGCAGAGGGAGACTGCAGGATGTGACCGAGGAAGAAAGACAGATGGAGAGAATGTGAAGAAGTCTCTAGATGAGAAAAACCTAATTTAAACAATCAAAATACCATTTTCTCTAGCACTCTATAACAAACTTAACCAGCCTACCAATACATCAAGTAATCAGATGACCAATCAACAGTCCAGATTGACAGAAATACACAGTGGGCAGCCAATCCAGGCTCAATTAAACCAATCGATGAAGCAACCAAGCAGCAACTCAATCAATGCTTCCCATCTGCCTGTAGGGTATTTATGTATAACAGCCATTAGAGAAGTTTGATTCTCAGCTGAAGGTTCGTTTGAACTAGTAGAGGTGGTTATGATAGGGTTTATGATGGATAATAGAATAATGGATCAGTTCTGCATATATGCAGTAGCTCTATTTGAGCCGCTTCAATTGTCTAATAGAGTAATGTCTGCTGTAAATTCAGCTTCGCCATCACAGGAATAAATTAAAAATAAATTAATATATTAATTCATAATATATTCAAATAGAAAACAGTTATTGTAAATTACAATAATATTTCAATACGTTAAAAAAAGTTACTGTATTTTTTGATCAAATAAATGCAGCCTTGGTTACCATAAAGGACTTCTTATATATATATATATAAACCTTTTGACCAACTTTTTGATCAAATAAATGCAGCCTTGGTTACCATATATTGGTTATTTTTTGGGTGGGGGTTGTTTTGACCAACACCGTAAGGACCCAAGTATACTTTTTTTTTTTTTTGTTTGTTTGTTTGGGTTTTTTTTGGGTGGGGGTTGTTGTCTTAATGCATGCGTACGTGGTGGTACATTTAGCCTTTCAAAGTGTAGTTCATCAGGTGTACACAAATACAGGCGGGGTCAACTCCATATTTTTGTTCCATCAACTTTTTTAGTCTCCAATATTTTTGTTCCATCTCTTTAGCAGTGTTGCCACCTTGTGGAACAACTGATTAGTGCAAAACCAAGCCGATAGGCATTCGCGTATTAAGTAAAAAAAAAAAAATCGGATGGCACCCATAATATTCTGGTGATGAAATATGCGTCATACGCACTACACAGACCCTCACGTACGCATAAAAATGGACACTTTGTCCTTTAGTAATAGCCTGTTTAATATGAGAGAGGAGTCTGAAAGGTGTCTGAGACAATGACTTAAGCTGTTGACACAGATATGCATGGGTTGCTGATGAGAGAATTAAAAAAAAACAGTGTTTCACATCAGTCTGCTCTGTTTCATTCAACAATCTCTCTCTCAAACACACAAACAGGGCTAATGGATGCGTGAACAACACACGGTGAATATGAAATAGTTGTATATTTCCAAAAAAAAACTAGATTCACTTTATATAAACAAAATTGATTGCTAAATTGTAAACAAATTCAAAAGTGGTACTTCTTGTACTTAAGTGGTACTTACTTCCTTCTCCATCATCTGTGACGCCCAGCACCAGTCTGAGCAGACACTGTGCATGTTTCCTCTCCTTTAGCAGAACCTCAGCATATCCTGGCAGCCGCAGAAACAGGCCGAACGCTGCCAGTGAATGGGCAGGGATGGGCGACATGGTCTGAACGGAGGATTTGATGGGCGGAGGCTCAGCCGCAATGGTCTCGGGTGCCTCGTAAACAAGCTCTCCAGACTGCTCGATGGTGACCCACTCAAACTGATCGCTGTCCTTTGGCTTCTCCTGTGTAGTGGACGGCACCACTGGGGCACTGACCTGCACAGAACGATCCGGACAAACGGACTCAGAGGGCATGCAGATAAACAGAAATGCTGACTAACCCAAGTTCACGGTCACCGGGCGAGCGCATAAGGGCTTATGAAGCAGAAATAGAATGAAATTACCAAAAAAATGACCTATGCAGTAGAATTTGATTTTGTTAAGACAGTAAGCTTGCAGATATACTGACCTGCTGGATAACGTCGGGGTACAGCATGGGAAGTCTCTCTGCGATGAGCGCCAAGCCACCCATACCTGCGAAAACCTGCAAGGGGGACTGGATAGGGTTGGTCTCTAGGAGGGTGTCATCTACTGCAGCATCCAAACCTTCATCACCCGGGGTCATTGGTTCATCGTCCGGACAACCGCTTAGCATCTCACAGTGATCTACAGGAAAAGAGCACAAAGGAAACGCATCATTCAATCTGTCATCAATAAAATCCAGCTGTAAATAAAGTGGTCTCAATTGTTCACATCATAAACCATGACGTCCAACCGAGCAGTACTGCACAAGTGCTCATATCTGTTCTCATAAATCAGATTATTCCTGTAAATCAGGTTTTTTCTTTACTGAGATTGAGGATCGATGCGAGATAATGAACAGAAAGTCGCAGGAAATATGGGCTGTTAAATATTTGTGTACACTCAGAATAGAAATGAATCTGTACTTAAACGCAAACCTGCTTCACAGAGTTTACTGCTGACATAAAGTCTCAAGACAATTACATTTCTTTACAAAGATCCAAATATAGCTGACAATAAAACAAAAAGGGTTTAATGCTTATAAGCTCCTACTACCATTCTTAGTAAACATCAAATACTACATTATCCTTTGAAAGCTTTGAGTTATTTCATTTTAAGAAATAAATTATTCTTCAGCACTGAATCAGCATATTAAAATAATTTATGAGGGATCATGTGACACTGAAGACTGGAGTAATGGCTGCAGAAAATTCAACTTTGCCATCACAGGAATATATATATATATTATATATTTTTTCAATTTATTAAAATAAAAAAACGTTCCCTTAAATAATAATATATCAGAACATTACTGCTTTACTGTATTTTTGATTAAATAAATGCAGCCTTGGTTAGGATAAGAGTCTTCTTTCAAAAAATTCTAAAAACGGACTCCTATAGAGGACATTAGTCTGCTCTGTCCTGTCTCTGTGAAGGCCAACAACAGAACAAGTGTGAGACTGAGAAAGAACAAGTATTTACAGACTACTCATGGATTTAAGCTCTGGGGACAGTACAAGTCTTTTTTTCTTTTAAAATCTTATTTCAGTTAGTTGGTTCGGAATCAGACATTTTTGTCTCTTTGATGTTGAGATCAGTGCAAGGAAAACAGCAGATGAATGTAAAACTCGAAGCCAAAAACTCTTGCTGGAGAGATGAACAAAGCAGCTGTGAAATACTCTAACACCACAATTGCCAGAGGGAAGTCAGTAGGGCGTATTTGATCTTAGTTTTGTAACAGACCAGCAAGTCTCAGAAAACCTACTTTGAAAGTCTGGCGTCTGTGTCCAGGAACAAACTCATTGCCAACAGGGCGATGGCACGTCACAGTAACTAGCAGCAACGGTTCAGAACATCGCCTGTGGTTGGAGTGTCTTCCATACACTTCCTCCAAAGAGAGATGAACTGACTCCAGGCAGAGAGGAGAGAATTATCCCTGGGCCGGTGAGCATCCTTTCAGCTCCTCAATGGAGGGGTGCGAGATGAAAGTGTGTGGAAAGAAGCAGAGCTGGGTAAGCCAACAGTGATTTGACTCTGCTAAGACGGCCAATTAGCCGGAGGGTGGGGTGAGTTCCCCAGGCAGCATCACTAAACTGAAAACTTCTGATGCCAGACTCTACGGGCTGCTCAAACGCAGGCTGCTCCAAGACTCCTTACTGAGCCAAACAAACAAACGAATGCTGTGTGCTCGGGAAAAGCCAGTTGAGCGAAGTAAACATAAAGTGCCAGATCTTCACCTCCTGATGAAAATTCAACAGTTTGAGAGCTCAGAGTTCAGTCCTGTATAACACCCTGAGTCTCGACAAGGCACAACATGGCAGCTTTCCATTGTTAAATCCCTTTTGTACTCACTGAAAGCAAAATACTGTTACACTGTCTCTACATCAGATATGTTATGAACTATTTAAAAATTATTGAAATATATTTAAATATATATAATTAACAAATTATCAC
Source organism: Cyprinus carpio (assembly GCF_018340385.1). Classification (NCBI taxonomy): domain Eukaryota; kingdom Metazoa; phylum Chordata; class Actinopteri; order Cypriniformes; family Cyprinidae; genus Cyprinus; species Cyprinus carpio. The sequence continues at coordinate 11,286,468 of NC_056613.1, read as the reverse complement.
ACACACATTATATTGTACATATGCATTTTATATATATTTTCTGGCCTGCTAATTTAAAACATATTGTTTTTTCAATTGCATGTATATGCAGCTGTAGAAATGCAGACAGCATTTAAAAAAAATAATTAATACATTTTAAAAACAAGAGTTTTAAAATGGTAAAAACTAATGTAACAATAACAGTGGAAACCTACTGGCAATTGCAAGCTCAATTATCAAGCTGTTTTTGTTCAACTAGTAAAACTTTTACATTTTAATTTGAAAAATTAGAAAAAGTAAAGATGGATTTTGGTTTGGATGTAACTGTGATTTATGTAAAAAGTGAGTGACTGATTGTTTTTTTTGTTGTAAATTTCTTTGATTGTTGTTTAGGAGAATCAGTTTGATTAACACGAGAAGTTGTCAGATTCATCCTCTGACGTTTTGTCATGCCTGATTAGGACACTGGCAGGACACTTTCCCATCACAGGTGACATCCAGAACTCTGTCTATGTTAGCAGATTCACCTGAGCTGACATCATCAGCTTTAACAGGAACTCCGTATATATGTGTGTATGAACATTCGCTCATTTCAACAGGGCAGAATCAATCAAGAATATTGGCAATCTGCTGGGGAGGCAGCTGTCATTGTCAGGACGGGGGCGGCTTTTTTATCCCTCAGAAAGCATGAACCCATCATTGACAGAGCAAAGCAAAATCATTTGACATCTGAAGGTGCAGGACACTGGGGGGGGGGGGGGGGGGGCAATCAGGATATTTTTCCCTATGCCGCTAGAAAACTGGATATGTAGGAGAGGGAAGTTAAAACTGCAGAAGAACCTTGGATGTATCACGAAACAATGGCAAGAAATCACTTTCTACTGAGTTTCTAATGAATGACTCTTTTTAGTGCATCAGAAACACACAGTGTGAGCAATGTAGTCTGATTCCAAAAAGAATGATTCCTATGAGCAGGTTCTTTTTAGTGAATCAATAATGTACAATGTGACCAGCGTAGTCCGATTCCCAAATAAATGATTCTTATGAGCAGGTTCTTTAAACTAATATTTCTTCACATACTGGTTGGAATAAGTCAGCCCTGTACAATATACAGCAATAGCAGAGTGAATTTCTTTCATTGGCAAGAAAAATTGACACTGTATCCGTAACATACCTAAATGAGTCGAAGTCGAATCAAATTCAATTAAAAACAGCATCAAATCTAACTGAATTGATTTTATCATTTTGTGACCAGTGTTATTTCTGTGTTAATAACTGACCAGTGTTCAGTGTTACTCTGAATTAGCTTGTTACATTTTCATCTTTTAATAATATTGTTCGGAATTTGTCTATATCTTTTTAGTTTTTGTAATTTTAGTACATCAGTTTACATATTTCAGTTATTTGCCAAGGATGCATTTCTAATTTCCATTGAAGTTTTATAAGCACTAATATTTCTATTTTATTTCAGCTTCATTTACATGAATGAAAACTATGCACGTGTCTATGCTTGAGATGTCTGCATACCTTTCTCGGTACGCAGTCTTTTGAAGGAATCGGTCTTGGACAGGCCGGGGTCTGAGATGACCTTTGACCCCAGTTTGACCGTCAGGTCAATGGAGCGGTATCCCTGAGGAAGTTTACGCTCATACAGCAGTGTCAGCAGCTGAGCTAAGGTCATCTCTGGTGGCAATGGCTGACCTGGGGAGAAAACAATTTCAACCAGAGTTTATTAAAACATTTTCAACTGATTAATAAATCACTTTTTTGAATCAGATGTGTGTTCCATTTCCATTTTGTGAAGCAGAAATCAAACACTTCACTTTTGAAGTACTGAAAGGCTTTTTTATGGGACGGAATGAGACAACGAGAGATCAGAGGGATAGAATGGAGCTTTGAAATCGACATTCAACAGACTCTCTGCATCTGTGAATAAATGCAGTGAGGTGAAGTCGCAGGCAGACAGGGACAGGCACTGAGGTGACCTCTACTCTCATCCTAATCTGTATGAAAGAGCAAAGGGTGGGAGATGAGCGGGGAACGCAAAGAATACAGAGTGGGCGAGAGGAACGAACAGATTGTGAGTGCGTGACAGAACAAGAGTGTGTTTGTACCCGGCAGTAGTTTGTGACAGAGGTGGAAGACAGGCACGCTGATGGTTTTGGCAGACGGATCGACTCCCGAGGAAGCTGCCAGCTTGTCACTGAGGACTCGCCCTCGTCGGGACGGGGGACGGGGAGGAGTGGACAAGGCCCTCTTCGACTGAGACTTCAGACCTGAAACAAAGCATTTAGACGAGATGCAACATGGGTAAACTAAATCAAAGGTCTATGATTAGATTTCTAACTCCAAGAGAATATGTAAAAACGGGGTTGAACAGTACCTGAGGCAACAACGACACTGTAGTTGTCTTGAAAACCATTATCAGCCTTCATCTTTTCTTTTTCCTCATGGTTTTTCTTCTCTTTATCCTCTTTCTGTTCATTGATCAGTTTTGCCGTGATGCTGGGCGTGTCTAAAAAATGCAAGATCTTTAAATGTTATTTCACAGTGTGTGTGTGTGTGTGTGTATGCATTCTTCAATCAGCCTTCAGCTCTAAAAATACATTTCCCTTTAGAGACATATGCATCGATGTACATGTCAGCTTAACTGATAATCTGAATTATTTATGGTAAAGATGTAATATCCCTGAGAAGACACACCAATTCATAGCGATAACAGCACGCTACACTTCCTGTGAGGGTCTTCCATCAGTGGTAGTGATGTGAGCATGAGAACGGCTCAGAGACAGGACATCTTACATATATATTGTGACTTTCGCCGTCTTTTGAGAAAACGAAGACTATATCTGCCATGCTCAAGGTCTCTGGAGACAAGCCATTCATCACAAACACATGCTGATGGCCGTGCCACATGGCAGATCCAGACCTACATGCTTTGTGTATCTGATCTTGAAAGTCTGAAGATGTGGCAAAACCAGGAACTAGTAGATCTGAGAGACTACTGTAGTGCGCATGTAAAACGAGACTGCTGGATATGCTATTTCTAGTATTTTGGCTAAATTGGTGGCTAGAGGGCGAAGATGCAACTATACAAAGTGTGAATGGGTCTGATTTTGTAGACAGCTTTGTAAAGTGGCACAAAAACAAAATTTTGAAACCAATTCCAGTGAAATTTGCACAATTACTTATACCAATTTAGCAGATTAAATAGTATTTCACTCACTTAAAGAAAAAAAATCAAGAGCAATAAGATTTTCTTATGTTTTTCTTGTCAACATACACTATTCAAAAGTTTGTAAGTAATTTTGTTAAATATATTTGATTTATTTGGTTTGCATTTATTTAATTAAAAATACTGTAAAACAGTAAATGGTGCTGATTTAGTGCTTAAGAAACATTTCTTATTATTATCAATGTTGAAAACCTTTTCAGCATTCTTTGATGAACAGCATTATTTGAAACAGGAATCTTTCAATATAAATGACATTACTGTAATTTTCGATTAACTTAATCCCTCTTCACTGAATAGAAGAATTCATTTCTTTAAAATAACAAATCCCAAACTCTAGAATGGTAGTGTAATACAATGTCCCCATACCTGAGACGCGGTCCAATACTTCAGACAGTGTGGTTGAGATGGGCAGATGCAGTTTGCGAAACTTGTGCCCTGCTCCGTACATGGGGTGCTGGATCACATGACTGGTGGCATTAATGCGCCCTTTATACAGCTAAAGCAGAGAAAGATTGAAAGGATTTTTAAAATGTTAGATCTTCAATTTCTCATGAAAATGCACCTATAGAATAATTTTTGCATTGATTTCTTTATTTAACTTCCAGTTCAAGCTATTAATCACTCATGTTATCATTTAAAAAAATATCGCAATTTATGTCACATCCCCATACCAAGCTCTCCATTTCCCCTTCACTGTATTTTTAAGATATTTAAAATTGCCTTTAGTGATAATGATCATGATGTCAGTTTTCTAACTCTACAGCTATAGTGAAAAAACAAACAAGAAATTTGAAAGCAATGGCATTTGGCAAAAAACAAAACTCAATATGCATCTCTGAAGATTCCACTATCTACATGGTTGATCCAGACAACTTAATTTCCCTTGAAGGTTGACTTAAAGATACATCGAAAAGGGAAAAATGACGTTCCTGGCTCCTGCCTTTGAGAGGACGCCCCGGATCGTACACCGCTCGGGCCTGATCTAATGTGTACACATTAACTTTTAAGAGCTCCTCTGTCGGGACTCTCTGTGAAAGCCAGATGATTAATCTGACCTGAAATGCACACAGTCCCGCCGTAATTTACTGGAGGAACGACCTGCTGAATGACTCTCTGGCTAAAAAAAGGCGTCTTACGTCTTTACGATTTGGCTTCGTTCCGGTTTGGCAGTCGGAGGAGAGGCATAACTCTACATGTCATATAAGGGGTGAGCTGGTTATGTCCTCCAACATTTAGATTATATTAAAAGGTGAAATGTGTAATTGCTGCACCACTAGCAACACAGGACAGAACTGCAAAATGATTTTCTCAAACAACTCATTATTTTCTGCTAAACTAGCCATTTTCCCAAACTAAACAATTTAGTACAGGTACTCCTAATATGCACCAGTGTGTGGACTCCTGCATGATTGACAAGGATTTGAGGATAAATCTGCCCCCTAGTGGTGTCCTAGCACAATCTGCCTTGAAAAGAACTGCAGCTCAGAGGCAGTGGAGGTTTAAATCCCTCTGAGATGATGTAAAGGTCAGGGTAATTTTCCTTGTAAGTGAAGAGGCTTTTCTGAGCTTTACAGCAACAGTAATAAATCATTTAACAGACTAACCAAGCAAAACAACTTCTATATAAAATGAAATATCAGCTTAGAACAGCAATGTTTCAGCTTTAGATAGATTTTCAAAGCATATGCTGTAAGATTCTGTGTGTATGTGTGTGTGTGTGATCACCTACCGGACAGGGAGACTGAAGGAAGACAGTAACTTTTTCGTCTTCGAGCATGAGTTGTAGGAAGAGCCGACGTATAAATCCAGAAATGTTCCCTGAGACTGGAACGTTCCCTCGCTGAGGAGCTGACTGGAACAGCTCACACAGAACCTTTACAAACAAAGAAAAATACATATCACTTGCATCAGTTATATTTCACCATATCACCCAGCCCTAAAACTTGCTCTATAGTTATGCAATAAGGCATTATAGACATAAAGACAAACAGACTTTCTGTAAAGCTGCTCTGGAAATGACACAAAAAGCATTATACAAATAAATTAACCTGACTATTATTCAGTACATATAATGTGAATGTATATTTCTTGATGCTAATCTTGGAATAATCTTTTCTGGTTTTAAAATAAATTATATGTGTGTGTGTGTTTGTGTGTGTATACATATATAATATAATTATATATAATATATTTTAAATACTATAGCTATGCGCATATATATATATAAAAGCTATAGTATTTAAAATATTATATTATATATAATTAATTATATATATTTTTATATTTAAAATACATTTATACTTAAAAATATTAATTATAATTACTTCTAATTTATACATTTTTTATTTTAAAATTACATTGAAATTCTTTTGTTTTAGTTGAAGTGACATTCATACACACACACACAGACGTGAATTTATTAATAAATATATATACATATATATATATATATATAAAACATTAATAAAATCTAATATTAATGTCATTAAAACATCAAGACCCAAAGAACATGGATACTAACCACTAACAAGGCTGTAGTCTACATGTAATAATATATATATATTTTTTTAGATTTACTTCTCACGTCTATGAAAAACATCAAATGAGACTCAAAAAAGCACCCCAAACACACCTGTGCCATGAGCCTCTGGTTGTTTGGATGGCAGGAGATGCACTGCAGGAAGAAAGCCACTGCGGCATTCTCAATGGCTGTCCTCTGCTGGGTGGTGAGTCCACTGCTGCGGCTCGTTGACGCCAGTGAGTAAAACGCCCCTGAGGTGTGAGGTGCAGCGCTGGCGCGTGAGGTGCTGGGTGATGCACTGTGCCCAGAAATGCTGCTGCTCCTGCCACTGTTTGCACTGGCATTAGCAGCCCCACTGGCACTAGAGTGGCACAGGAGAAACAACAGTGCCGTCCAGAGTGGGTTCACTTCTGGCCCACCCAACCAGTCCTTCATGGTGTGACTGTTTCCTACTTCTGTTAGAAACCGCAATACGGGTGCTGCCAGCTCAGGGGACAGTGGCGGCCTGTTTGCTGAGGATGACGAGGGTTGGTTGTGTGAGTATGATCGTCTCTCTGCCTGTGCAGAGAATCCAGCAGGCAAGGGAAGCTCTGCACTGACCAACAGGTTGCAGCAAAGGTCGGCTAAGCTGCGAACAAGCAAGGAAGGCAGGCCAGAGTCCAACAGCTGCTGGATGGCACCGGGAGACTGGGACGCAGCTGCCAGGGTCACCAACTGGCTTTCTGAGAGCGAGGTGGGCACACTTACTGGTGTCCGAGCATGTTTGGAGTCATCTGTGAGGGAGGCGGCACTGTTTAAATCATGCTGCTTCTTGCCATCGTCCGTCATGGCCATACGGCGCTGTGCATTTGTCTGGGCAGCAGGGGGAGCCACAATACCCATCCAGGACATGAGCAGTGAAAAGTAACTAGGGTGGATATGGCACATGGAACAAAGCAAGCTGTCCACAGCTTTCTTTAAAACCATGTTAGAGGACAAAGACATCGACCAGTTGTACAACAACCTTTAAGAGACAGAGAAAAAGACAAGAAGCTCTTGAACTCATAGTTCAGATTGCCTAAAAACAGCCTCATGATTTACTAATGCACCAAATTGTTATTGGGAAAGGCTGCTATTTGCTCCACGTACACAGAGAAGGTTGTTTTACTTTGTTCTGCTCGGTACGCATTAAGTATTCATACCTGAAGAGAGAATGAAATATAGAAATGTGCGGGAAAGAAAAAACTGACTATGTACTTTCAGCCTTTCCCAGTGCAGAGCACCAAAACGCACCTCAGGCATAAACACGCATTCATCCAAAACTCTTGCTTGAACATTTTGTATTGAAAGACTGTAAAAAGATAGCGTGCTTGCAGACTCACTCGAAAAGCTCTCTGTTGAGCAGACCGGGCAAGTCGTAGTCCACAGGCAGCTCATAACTGTGCCATAAGACAGAGGCCACGCAGTGCAGATGTGATGGGGACGGCATGAGCAACCCATATTCCCGTGATGGCGGAACGCTTGGACCCACATAGCTCGACGGAGAACTCTGCTTCAGTGCAGCCACCCGGGACGAGTCGTACACCCACTGTAGCAGAGCCTGGATCCTAATACACAATCACAAACATAACCCAATACATCACAAACCACTATAAGATGTGTATGTATATTATAGAGTAGCATTTGGAAGACTTCAAAAATTACATATTCATACACACACACACACACACACACACTCCATATAACCGTATGCTCTTCTGTATCATCCACGCCACAAGGATGCGCTGTTTGTATTTAGCTTTTATTTAAAAGAAAACAGTGCATCCTTGTGGCGCGGATGATACAGAAGAGCATACGCAGCATACGTTGATATGAAGAGACACAGAGGAGAATGTTGACAAAGGAATTGTTGAATAAAGTCATTATTTTTGTTTTCTTCGCTTACAAAAAGTGTTCCCGTCGCTTCATATAACCCAGATTGCATGTCTGATGGCAGATGGACTATTCTGACATCGACTATCACACCTTTTATGGACCTTGACACTGTTATTTACTTGGCAGTCTATGGGACAGTCACAGGCCGCCTGGTTTTCATCCAAAATGTCTTAAACTGTGTTCCGAAGACGAACAAAGCTTTTACGGGTTTGGAACGACATATGGGTTAATTTAAAAATGACAAAATTTTCATTTTGGAGTGGAGTATCCTTTTAAAAGATACTATGAGATACTAAGTTGTCATGACAAAATGTCAATTACAACAAAACTGTCTACTTTGTATGTCATAACTGTGACATTTTACCTCATAACTTATAATTTTTTTTTCTTATAATGACTTTGCTTCAAAATTATGACTTTGCATCTCAATTTTGATTTACATCATACGTATGATTTATCAAAACATGACTTTTTCTTAGATCTGATAGGGTCTCCCATACTATAAAAGTAAAAAAAAAAAAAAAAAATCAAAGTAAATTCTCAGCTTTATGACCCACAGGTATAGAGAATCAGCACCCTGCAAAGAGTCTCCGATCAAACTATGAACACTTCAAACAAGCTCCACGAGGAAGCTGTGTGATTTTTCCATTATGATGTAAAGAACAGACCTGTCTTTGGTACCGGGGTCCTGAGTGGTGCCTAGCTGATAGAGAATATCTATAGTTGAGTCTGATGACAGCCCATTTAACCTCCCAAAGAGCAGCGGACTGTTTAGATCTACAACAACAACAAAAAAAACAAGCACCAATCAGATAAAAAGAGAGCCCAACAAAATCATGATGTCAGATCATTAAAGGGATGAACAAGCTCAAACTCTCCAAACTGACACATAACACAAATCAGTGTGTGATATTGCTTGACAGTCAGGCATTAATGAGAAACAATCTTTATAGTCTTACTGGCCAAATCAGTGCCAGAAGCAGCACAGTTACGCAGCAAGATGTCAATAAGTTTGAGGCCTATGCGTGTGGACTGAAGGCCGATTTTCACCAGCACCGCCTCAATGTTGGGCGAGTGCATCCCACAGTATGGGGACATGAGGAGGGCAGCGCACGTCTGCAAGAGGTTTGCTGTGGGAGCAGCAGCACTGGCCATCATGGCCTCCAGATCAGAAACATGAGTCAGGCAATGATGCAGCAACCGCAACCAGCCAATGCTGAGAAAGAAAGGAAGAAAGGAAAATTAGATATTATAACATACAGAGGCTTGAAACAGGAAATAAAACTACTACGATTATTTTAGATGTCACAAATGATTTCCAATACCTGGTTTTAGAGACCTGGTCCTCAGAGGGCAGGAAAGGATTGTTTACAGTGGCAGAGGAAGTGTTTCCAAAAGCAGTCAGGCCCAATAGCTTAATCTGTGAAAGGCCCAGTGTGCTGGCGTCCCGTGGCCGGTGCAACCTCAAACACAAGGCAGACGCCACTTCTGCCTTTACCAGCTGGAATTTGATGTACGTGAGACCACTAGTGATGACTGGAGTTGACAGGGGAAGCATGTTTACACCATCTGCACTGATCTCCACAGACACTGAGGATGGACATGCTGGAAAAGAAAGAGAAAAATAATACTTAAAAAAAAGATTTTAGGATAGTCCTTACTAGTATAAAAAGTTTCATATATGGGCCAAATATAATATATTGCTGTGTCAAATGGGGACCAATAATATTGCACTGTGTGCACACTCACTAGCAAGGGATGCCAGGTGAGGCTGTATGTGAATCTCCTTGAGCAGAACGGCAGCAGGCAGGTGGATTGTGAGATCACACCAGGCCTCTTCAGGAAGGAATATGTAGGACCAAGCAGCAGAACGGGCCCGTCGGTGTGGGGGTGTGGCCTGCAGCAGCACTTCCGCTGGCTGTGCTGTGGGACTGCTAGAGGTGATGGTGCCTGCAAGGGAACAGCATAAACTATGACTATAAATACATTTTAATACTTAAACAGATGTTTATATGAAAAGACAGGGCTCATGACTCAAAGCATGCTTGCTGTACCAAGAGGTGCGAAGTTGTGCAATCCTTCTGCGTTGTCTGGTTCTGAGGTAAGCACTCGTGCTTTCAAGCTGCCATCTGCTGCTTTACCAGGCCCATAGTCCAGAAACTTCATGATAGTGGACACCATGCTGCGCGCAGTGTTCACAATGGCTCGTGTGCTGGTGACCATGTTGTTGCAGATGAGCTGCACGCCACCTAAATGCACACACACATACAGTCAGAAAATACAGACCAGCTTAAACAGAGTTTTATCTCTTTAGAAAGTGTTAGTGTTGGCATACCCATGTCATGGAAGGCTTTCAAAGCCTCGCTGGTGTCAAGCACTCTCAAAATAAACCACAGTAAAGGCTCAGAGAGCTGACATGTTGATAGAGATCCCTGTAAAAAACAAAAAAACAAAAAAAAACACACACTTAACACTGACAGGGTGCAATGACAATCTTTATATACTGTATGTCTATCCTCTAGAATGTGAAAATTATTTGATGTGTTCATTTTTTTTTTCCCCAGTCCATAACATGCTAGAATTGACCACTGACCGTTTTGTGGTCTCTCAGTTTCTCTGTGACAAGTCTTACCTGTCGGCCCATATACCCACAGGCCATGTAGGTGAGAATGGGCTGCAGCATGACCTGGACGGATGTGGCTCTTTTACTCAAAGTAGTCAAGATGGTGAAGAGGCCATCACCCACGGAGATGGCATCCAACCCACCATGAAAGTTCTCATGTTTGGTTAGGTGGAGCCCACTAGCACCTAGAAAGAGAGAGAAAAAAAAAAAAATCATAAAAATTTGTTGGCACTCGATAGCATTGTGGGCAGCGCGGTGTCCCAAGTTCGAATCCTTCGACCTTTCCCAATCCTGCCCCCCTCTCTCTCCCACTTCACTTCCCATCAGCTCTACACTTTCCTATCATAATATAGGCAAAAACCCCAAAAATAAATATAAAAATATATATACATAAAAAAACAGTAATATTGTGATATATTATTAAAATCCTTTAGATCAGATTAAAAACCTTAGATCAGATTAAATGAGTCTTTGCTGAACAAAATAATTCATTAAAAAAAAAACGTTTAAAAAAATTAGTGCTGGGTAATGATTACTCACATCCAAGTGTTTTTGTGTACTATATATATATATATATATATATATATATATATATATGTATATAAATATATATGTGTGTTTGTATATGTATATATATATATATATGTGTGTGTGTGTGTGTGTGTGTGTGTGTGTGTATGTATATATGTATATATATATATATATATATATATATATTATATATATATATATATATATATATATATATATATATATATATATATAAATACACATATATGCATGTATATATTTAAGAAAAATGTTCTGTTTATATATTAAATATACTTATATATAATATAAATGTATACATGTAAATATAATAAAAATATATACTGTATGTGTGTCACTTTATATATACATAACAAATATACACAGCACACACACACATATATATATATTATATAAACAAAAACTTTTATTTTGGATGCGATTAATCATTGCCCAGCACTAAATATAATATAATATAACATTTTACTTATATTTTAATTTAAAATAAATTTCCGTACCAATTATCATGGCCATGGCGCTGCTGTTGCATTGCCCCAGTGCCGACAAGATCTGACTCATAATCTGCTGATTGGCCAAAACCAGGTCTGCCACACCCGCAGCTGGTCCCTGGTGCTGCGCTGTGCCTGCCGCCCCACACTCTTTGCTTCCACACACTTTTTCTTCATCCGACACACTGTCAGTGGCTCCACCAGCTGGAGGCAGCCTCCCACTGAACTCCCGATCACCTGACAGCGGCAGCATCACCAAAGTATTGACAAGCTTCAGGAGGTCAAACATCAGCTGGTCTCGTGTGGTCTCACCACACACAGCCTTAGCATCGCCAGGGCGGATGATATTGGCAAACAGGCCCCCGAAACAGGCACGAGCCCCCACAGAACTGTCAGAACCGCTGCGTGAGACCACCTTTTCTGAACAAGTGATGTAGTGGTGAACCAGAAAAGTGACTGATTCAATGACAGCCAAGATTGTGGTCACAGAAACCACCTCAAAGTTCTGCTCAAGGGTGAACTCCAAAAGCTTCACCTGTGCATCTAATGGACCTTGACCAGACTGGAATGGACCCCTAGAAGCAGATGAAAAAACAAATAAAATGATTTAAAACAAGCACCAGTTTAATTACATAAACGTTGAGTTAATCATCTACCTCTCCGTAGACAGGATGTGCAACAGTTTAAGCAGAAATTCGCTGAACATCTGTGGACATGTGGAGGACAGGTGCACCTGAATCCTGGTTAAAAATTCCTGCAAGGCTTGTGTTGCAGTGGGGCCGACCTGGAAAAGAGATGGAGAGGAGTACGTCAGGCATTTTCCAAATATATCATCATGAAACCAGGCATGAGTGTACTCTTCATTAAGCTCAATACCTGTGAGCTGTGCTGGCTGGTGCCGTGAGGGTTTCCTCCAGACAGGAAGCGCACAAGCACGTGCACAAGTGTGGGGTCAGACACCATCTGCTGGGCTGTGCTCTCCTGCACACCCATCCCACTGCTGGAGGCTACAGATGCAACATACACATTATCAGTGGAGTTCATCCGAAAGTGTGTCACCAGACTGTTTGCTTTTATAATAAGGTTGTGGAGGATCTGCTGAGCTGGCGGGATTCCCGAAGAGAAAACCGACATGTATAGAAATGCAGGTCTCCCCATGGGAACACCCACACATCTCAGGAACAAAGCCAGGCTTGGGAATTTAGATACTCACCACTAGCAGGCATATTGGTCATGAGGGTGAGACTGTGCAGGACAAGACACCATGTTCTCAGAGAAGTGTTGGGGTACCAGGCCAGCACTGACAGGAAACTGCTGATGGAGGCTGAGAGAGACAAGGATTATAGTTAATTATAGGCATAGATCATTTGGGTGTAAGTAAACGTAGCTAGTGAGACTAACATTTTTTAAAGTTGTATCCTTATTTGTAGTAACACATAAAACCAACTGTTCAATTTAAGATCCTGTCAAAACTTTGCCATCAAAAGACCAAGCTCCTCAAAAAATATGCTAATAATATCCACAGATCAAAGTGTTCTATCATTTAGTGAATGTCACCTTGGTTAAGGGGGATTGTGGGCACTCTGCTGGCATTAAAGAGGAAGATGTCTGAGCCGCTCTCCTCTGAACCTCCAGAGCAGGAACTCAAACTCAGAGTCAACCACAGCTGCAGCAAAGACTCCAACTAGACAGACAAAGAGTTAAAGATGGTGTGATTGTGTAACTTCTAATAACCTTTTGTAAAAAGTAAATAAATAAAAAAGCCGGAAGTTAGATTTTAGGGCAAACTCAGTGAATGCAAGTGACAAAATCAGACTTTGCCCGTACCTGAACATGATGCACTTGCAATAAAGAGAAAAGTTTGTTGAAGCAGGTGCTCAGCATGGGAATGGAGGAGGCTTGTACCATCAGACTGCTGCTGGGGGGAGAGTTGTGGAACCCCCCACGCAAAAGAGAGTCATCTGTCCCATTTGCAGACTGGGCCACTGACACAGAAGAGGAACAAATGAGAAAGGACGATACTAGTCAAATCATTTCAGGAAAAAAAAAAAAACACCCCCCCAAAAAACACACAGGGTTCCCACACCTTTACACCAGTAATATTATTTGTAATTACCAGAAAAGAAAATTTGATAAACTGTAAACCTCATAATGATCAATTTCTGCAAAAAGAAATGTTTTAGAACTGAGTCTGACATTGAAAAATGTATGCTCATTATACACTATTCAATATTTTATTAATAAATTGACAACTTTTACAATGCTGGAAATAACACATAAATAATAAACAATAAATACAATTACTGAAGGAACCCTGTACACATGCTTTTGTGTGTGTACCAGATGGAGATGTGGACGTTAGCGCCTGTAATATTGCATCTGCCTCCAGTGTTGCCATCATCTTCAGCATGAGTTCTGCCTGCTGCTCTAATCCCACCTCCAGTCGAGCATCCAGTGCTGGGATAAAAATTCAAGGACTTTAGCACTCAGATTTGATTTTACTTTTATTCTAGATACTTTTTATTTTATTGATTTATTTTACTTCTCACCCTGAGACACAGACACTGAGAGGTTCTGAGATCCAGGCTTCTCTGTGGTGGCAGCCGCAGGGGGTTTGGACACGGGTATGCCCACACCCCCGGTGTAGGGGTTATAACTGTAAGAGCCGTAGTCAGCACCCCAGTAATCGTACCAGGTACTGCTGATCGGCTGTAAGGGAGAACATAAAAAAAGAACAAAAAAACAAAACAACAAAAACAATCTCAGATACTCGTCTCTGAGAAAAACTGAAAAATACTTTACTGGAAAAGGGGTTAAAACATTGGCTTTGTGTAAACCATACAATCAAACTTTAACTACTAATATTTGATTACATAACATGCGGTACAGGGGTGAAACAGTTCACTTCCCACGGTTCTTAATACATGTTTAAGTAAATGTTGTGTGGGAATTATAATGTGCTTGCTTTCAATAGTAATTATGGTTATTCTCTGTCCCTAAATCACTGTACTTTAAGACATTTCACAATGTAAATGTCTGCAAACAGTGCGCTGTATTTTCCAGCAATTATGGTAATAAGGTTTATTTGAAAAGAAAATGAGTAATTGGATGGATATGAGAAAGTCAAGAGGTTAACATATGGGTTAACAGCCCATACTCTAGCAATGTGCTGAAATAAAACAGTTACCACAGAACCATGAGAAATTTTAACCATTACACCCCAAACAAGACACAAAAAAAAGGGGGAAAGATAAAGAGGATGAGGTACATACCTTAAAAACCTTGGCGGCGAGTGGATCTTTTTCCAAATCAATATCTAAAGGATCAATATCAACATCCATCAAGTCTTGTAGCAAGTCAAAGTCAATGTCTTTATCTTTTTCCAAAGATGACAGTGGAGGAGCACCTTTGGGCAACGAAAAGACGTTTAATATTGCAAGAGCAGCGTACCAAGAGAAGCAACTACACAGACAGCCTTCTTTAGGACGTCCGGCCGTCAAACTCCTCTCAGAAAGACAGGGTGCCAGAACAGTGGATCGCTGACCCATTTTCAATGAGTTGTGACAAATTTAAACCAATGATAAAATCAGCAGCAGCTACAGGTTTTGCATGTATTTAGAGTCAAAATCATCTGCACTGTTTTAACCTCCTGTCCACTGCATTATACCTCTATTACAAACACAAACCAAATATACATGCAGCTCATCTAAGAGAGGAAAACAAACAAATAAACACCAGAAACAAAAGAAAGGTGAAGGTCCATGTGAGGTGATGTGCTATTCGGGCGGGGTTACCAACGCACTTTGGAACACAGAGGATGATGTCCCGGGTGTACCTGCGATGATATCAGGTCCTAGAGGCTCATCGATGGTCGGCACCAGTGGGATGGGGGTCGGCTGGGGGAGCGAGTCATCGGAATCCACCACTACAGAGGAAGAGGCAGCACCGGCCTCATCAGCCCCCGCCCCCTCCATCCCATCCAAACACACTGGAGACAACAGCTCTCCTGCAAACACATGAAAACATCTGAATAAAAGACATAGACATATAAAACATGAATGACAGTCCGTGGGCTGCTGAGAACATCTTTTCAAACCTAAAACACACCTGCAAGGATGTCCTGCAGCATGCAGGTGAGCGAATACTGGGCCCAGGCTCCACCCCATGAGATGTCCCCGCGGTTAAAGTCCGTTCCCACCAGTAACAGCAGTAACCTCTCCAGCTGCTGTTCTGAAACCACCTCACACAGGTGGATTGTGGGTCGTGTTGCATTTGCTATTCTGGCCAATACCTGAGCAGGTGAATGAGATTTAGAACATTTAAGATAAATCCAAAAGTTTGAAGTCAGGAAGATTTTTTAAAGAACTTAATACTTGTATTCAGCAAAGGTGCATTAAATTGATCAAAAATGACAGGGAAAATTTTTCGAATGTTTCTATTTTAAAAAAATGTTTTGTTTTTTTACTTTCCATTCATCATAGAATCCTAAAAAGCAGCACAACGTTTTTTATCATTGATAATAATAAGAAATGTTTCTTGAGCACAAAATCAGCATATTAGAACGATTCCTAAAGCATCTTGTGACAATGAAAACTGGAGTAATGGCTGTTGCCACAGAAAGAAATTAATTTAATGCATTTAAAAAGAAAACAGCTCATTTAAATTGTAATATTTCACAATATTGCTTTTTTACTGTATTTTTGATCAAATAAATGCATTCTTCGTAAGCACAGGAGACAACTCTGAAAAGAAACAATTTAAAAATGTAATAGACCCCAAAACTTCTGAATGGTACTGTATCAAAATTCAATAGATTTCAAAACAAGCACTTTTTTCCCCCTCTGTAAGTGAAAAGGTATGTTGCACCTTGCAGACGAACAGCAGCAGGTCTGCGTGACAGGTAAAGTCCATGGAGAGGAGGAAGAGAGCGAGCTTCTGGACGACGCAGATGCAGCGCTCATGAGACAGCGTGAAGGGCAGGAGCTCCACCTCAGGGGTCTCTTTTGCCACAGATGCCTCTGAGTCCAAGGTGGAGCGTGGCCATTCGGCTGTCCGCCTCAAACGGATCAGATCTTTAAAGTGCTGGGGAAAACAAGAACCACAGGGTTAATCTTACAATCTGTTCAAAGGCTGCTTTTTCACCGAATGTTGTTCCACACCCAGCCCTAAGGGACAAGGAGTTAACAAAAGTTTGGACTCTTACCTTGGACGTGGCTTGTTTGAGTTTGGCCTGTTCCACCAGCAGCTTGTAGGAGGAGCCTTTGTTGCTCTGAATTTTCTCTTTCTCGATTTGCTCTACCAAAGCCTTCTGTTTGGCTTTCAATAAATTCAACTGCTGCAGTGAAAGGAGAACTGATCAAGACCCACACTATACGTAATAAGGAAAAGATTTCAAGTGCAGATATATAAGCACAGGATGTTTGTGCGAGACACATGTACCTGTTTATGGTGGACTAGCTGTTTGCGGATCTTGCGTGAATATAGACGATCTAAACTGCTGTTGTTGCCTTTGGCGGATCTGCTTGGGTTCTGAGACTGCAGACTGTTGTTTATGAAACTCCACTGGTTCCCTGGTATGATTGGAAAGAGGAGGCACATCACCGTTGAAAAATTTGGGGTCAGTTTTTTTTTTTTTTTTTGAAAGAAACTGATATTTTTATTTAGCAGGGACACATTAAATTCATCAAAAGTGACAGTAAAGCCATTTATACAAAAGTTGTTAATATTTTAGAATATTAATATTATCATTTTCATCTAATAAATAGAGTCTTGGTGAGCATAACAGACTTTAGAAACACTGAAGAAATACATATAATATATTTATATATAATATATATATATAAAAGAAACACTCATACAAAACATTTAAAAAAAAATTAATACAAGCTTAATAATTTCACCTGTAAAAGATCTTTCTCTGTCTTTAGCCCCTAGAGGTTTCTTAGCTGCAGAGGCTTCATCTTCCACACTGGCCACATAGTCGAGCAGTCGAGAGACCAGCATGACCACCCAGCTGATCATGGGGATATCCAACACGCCTATAAACGCATACAAATCTGTACCATAACCATAAACGCACATAGACACACATTACAAAAAAATTCTCAAACACGCACCTTCTGTCCTGCGGGGCTGTGCTGCACTACTCTGTTGCAGAGGGGATAACTGTGTGTCCAGAAGGTTCAACAAACCCTCCAGAACCCCACTGTTACTCAAAGATCTTTGGCCAATACAGGACAGCAACATAAACACCCTGAGGAAATGAAAAGACGGACATAAGGAGGTCTGAGTATCCCTAGGAATAGTTCTGATAATGTCATACAACTTCTGCAAGAGTGTGTTGTTTGTGTTACCTGTCCTGAGGAAAGATGAGCAACTGCTCAGAGTTGTAGAGCTCCTGAAGGACGTTGGACAGGAACTGGCCCCACCACCTCTCGCCTCCACACAGCTGCACCAGCAGCAGACCAGCATGCAGACGGATCTTAGGAGTTCCACTGATGCACAGCTGCTTAAAGAGCTCCTCACACGCCTGGGCATGAAACGTGTTCTGCAACACTGAGGGCACAGAGTGACCTGAGCGAGAGAGAGAGAGAGAGAGAGAGAGAGAGAGGGGGAAAACATTCATTCTGACATTTAAACTAAAGAAACGCAAAAAGGGCAATTCAAATGTAACGTATTTTTTTAAAAAGTGAGGTGGTGTTGGGAACGGCTGCCTCCCTCACCATTACAGCAGTGCAGCAGGCTGAGCAGTGTGTCCAGTAGGTATCTGATGATAGTTCGGAGCTGCTCTGTAGAAGAGTTCTGGACCAGCTCTCTGGGGTCGTAGCTCTCAGGCAGGTGTTTCCGGGTGGCTCCCAGAGACACGCGCAGCCTCTGGACTGCGTGGTGAGCCAGGTTGAGCTGCAGCTGGAGCTGAATGCAGTCTTGGTAGGCAGAGAAAACACGGGAATCCTCTTCAACTGCTTTATCGGGCTTGCGCAGGAAATACTGTGCATTATTAGCGCTGTTAAGAGGTGGCAGGTCGATGTTCTGAAGTAGCGTCTCAAGTCGATGACAGGCAAGATTATACCTATAAGAGTAAAAAATAAAAACCTTGCTGACACCAAAATTTTGAATGGTAGCAGTGGCAGCTCATTTAAAATACTGAATGCCAATGGCAGCTTTTCAGCCTCACTGACCTGCACTGAATATCCTCCTGCAGGGCCACCATCATTGACAAATGTTGATCCAGATCTGGCTGACTGGCAGCTTCGCTCTCTCCCCTCAGAGGGTCATGCATCAGCTTCAGTTCACTTTCCCATGGCAGGATATAGGTGTGGCCGTAATAGAAACCCAATGGGATTTTAGCACGGGCATTAGTGCTGCCGTATCGACCAATCACAGTGATCTGGGGGAGGGGTACAGAGTGAGTGACAGTGATGTCTCTATATAAAAATTATATTCTCTGTGCTAAAGCTTATAGAAAGCAGACTGCTATGAGCTCTGTGCAGATTTGACTATGCTAAATGTGTATAAACCTTCATGAATCTGCAGACGGGAGGAGGCAACAAGTCGTGTAGAATCAGTGAGTGTGTGCTGATATCTGTGGCGACCACGAGCCGCCTTCCATCCACCTCCTCCCCAAGAGTCCAAATGTCGATGGAAAGGGAGGCCAAGTCAGCACAAGTGGGGATCAGTGCATCTGTCAGCAACACCGGCCGGCCGAAATCTAGAGTCACAAACCGCCTTGCACCTACAAAGTGACATTCAGTCTTTATGTTAAAGATCACACAATTAAATGATGTTGGCAAACTTAAACATAAAGCAAATGCACCTCACAGATCGAGGATCCGTAATGAGGAAGAAACAGAGTATGTTCTACAGCAGTGATAATCAACCAGGAAGCCACAGCAAACTTCTATGTGGGCCCCAAGATGACTCAAAAAGACAAAACTTGCTCAGAAAAAACACAAAATCAAGGTATTTCTTATTGTAATTGACCAACTTTCTTGAAAAACCTGGGTATATGAGAAGGCCAAGTGTGATTTTTAAAAGTGTGATTTCTAAACTTGGAAAAGTTGGGTAAATAAAATTGTAATATGTAATTTTTTTTTTTTTTAAGATTTTAATTTTGGTTATATATCATTATGATAGGACAGTATGTAGACATTAAGCAAAGGGGGGGCAGGTTCAGGAAAGGTCCATGAGCCGGGACACAAACTCAGGACGTCCGAGGCGCAACAGAGATATTTGCCGACACGCTGCCCATTTTTGTTTGCTGGGGCTCTCAGTGGGCCCTGGCCCCCTGGTTGAGAACCACTGTTCTAGTGTGAGGGCTAATGTGAAGTACCTGAATGCATCCGTTCGATTATTATGGACTGATGTGGTGGAGGCTGTAGAAAGTGAGAGGCTTGTGAGATTGCCAATGCCAGGCCACTTCCTATGGGGTTCTGTAATGAAAACACATGCTCACACATTAGCTGAACGCAACCCACAAGTTTAACTAAAGAAGGTAAATAAACAACACACAGCCCCTTACAGGAAAATAACATATCTTTTATGCTACCTTACCTATTAGCCTCTGCTATTATGCAAAAATTTGCCACAAAATCCATTTTGGAGTATATTTGGTTTTCAGAACTTACTGGTCTGGCTTTCTGTGTGTTTTTATTCTGTGCAGAAAGGTTCACAGGTGGAGGATCAATGACAGATCCCGGGAAGAGCTGAGCCAGTTCCACACTAATAGCCGCAGACACTGCCTCATTTGGTGGGGTGAGAGGAGGCGTCATGAACAGCGGTGTAGTTTTAGGAGTGGGCGGGATGACGTCAGAGGGGTGAATGAAGAAGCCTGGGGCGGAGGACGGGTTGGATGGCACCGAGTTGACAACGCCTGATCCTGCAGTGGCTGCGGTGGTCTGGTGAAGTTTGGCCTCCAGCTTCGCTTCTATTTCATAAGATAACCAGTTACATAAAGTCAAAGTACTGAATTAATCAAGACATCAAGATTATTAAAATTAATAAAGAATGCATTTATGTATGACCTGCTGCTGGAGTTTGAGAAGCTGTTGCTGCTTCTCCTGAAGAACTTGAAGCTGCTGTTCGGCAGACACCATTGCATGAGACAGGGACTGAAGGGCCACCTGTGCAGCTGAGCTAAGGGCCGTGGACGCCTCACCGACGCTCCCAGCAGACAGCCCTGTCACTGTGGGCGTCACACCAAAGGTGCTCACTGTAGTAGAACGTAAACGGAAACAAGCACAGATTTTAGCACTAAAGGTGCGGTCACCTTTACTGGTGCTCAGTGAAATTCTGTGTGCAAAATATAGTAATTTAATTAGAAATCAGATTGGGTTTTTGCAGATTTGGCAAAAGGTTAAAGTTGGTCAGGCAAATTGTCAGAAGTTACTTGCTTGGCTTGAAAGTGACATCAATGTGAGCTGTGCCTCATGCTAAACTTTGGACAATGGAATTGTATTGCCTGCAAAACTTCATGTAGTGTGACCACACCTTAAATATGAGGTCCACGATGACACAGTTGGTGGTAAAAGAAACAAGATGCGAAAGAGAGGAAAAGGAAAGTAGATTATGTACCGGTGAACATACTTGCATCATCCCTCTCCACCCTGGTGCCATCACTGGTGGAGATGCAAGTAAAGTGCAGGGGTTCGACCTCCAGCAGGCCAGTCAGGGCAGTAAAACTGCCCTCTGCCGCCCCACCACTGTTCACCTTTCCATTACCTGACATTAGACACAACAACCATTACATGTTTGTCTTTCCTATTTTGATATTTATTGATGAATGTAAGTGCATGGGCAAAGAATGCACTGACACACCTGAGAGAATATCGGACAAGTCGATCTCATCCGACTGGACCCCAATGCTGCTGCTAAAGGCATTCTTACAGGAAGACCCGCTCACCTCCAGGTCAAACAGTACAGGGTCAAATGGAGACCCATACAGACCATATCTGAATAGAGAGGACCATGACAAAACAGTTTTATTTCCTTAAAACGATCACTTCTACATGTTCAGAAAAAGCTTTTTTGGTCAAGTATATAAAGCTGACCTGGTCTGCAACAGCGCCTCCAGTGGAGTCAAGCGGTCCTGCAGCTGCCGAGAGACAGCAGTGAGCAGAGAGGCGCAAGCGGTACTGCAGCTGGCCAGGTCCTCATCTTTCACATAATTTAACAGGACAAAGTACCAGAAGACAGATCCTGAAAGACAGCAACATTAATATTTTAACATTTTAACCTAAATAAGTCCATATTTATTTCTGCACAATTAAAAGACATTTGAACAGTAGTATAGTTTAATAAATAGATTACATTTTTGGAATGAAAGTCTTTTCACTATAATAAAATTAAAGGGCGCTATACATTTTCAACATTTACAATAAATAAAAAAAATTACCTCCTGTGGCAGCAGCAGGCAAATAAGGCATATTATCCAGAAGAGCTTTAAATAGAGCCTGGCCAAAACCTTGTTGACCAGGGTCTCCTTTACCGGTACTGAAATGTCAGACACACATTTATCCATTAGACTTAATGAACAAGACATCACTGTATCTGCACGTGTTAACTGGACAGTCTGGTTCATTAGTTCTGCAATGAGACTACAAGACTGAAGATCAGAAAAATACAGTGAGGTTGCAAACTCACCTAATACAAAGTGCAAGAAAACGTGAGCATTTATGAGCTATACTGCGTCCAGCCTCAAAGAAACATGCCCTGATGATTTCCGTCAGCCGTCTCCTAGTTTTAGTCAAAAGCCCCTCCTTCCCCTCTCTCAAACTAAAGGGCAAAGTATTATAAAATTCATTAAAAGAGGCAAGAGATAAAACTGAGAGACTAAAAATACTAGCTCACTGTGACACCTCACCTGCAGGGTCCGTTGGAGTAAACCCCTGCCAGCCAGCAGAGAATGTCCAAAATAAGACTCTGACAGTGTTCTGAGCTCTGCCCGTCTTCTCCATGCTTGCACAAACCTCTTAGCAGCTTTTCATGGAGCTCAGGAAACTGAAGCATTGCACAGCGTTGCACTCTGGGAAATAAAAGCAGACAGACAGCACACTCAGACAATGGGCTGGATATCGTATTCTTTAAAATGCCTCACTAAAACAAAGTAATTCTTTTCTTAATGTGCAAACTAATACATGCAATGCATACACTACCATTAAAACGTTTGAGTGTATGACTGTTAACATACTATATTGTGTGTGTGTACTGTGTATATTTTTATGTATATATAAATACAGACACATTATTTTATATATAATTATATGTATATATTTATACTTGTATATAATTTATATTACATATAAATATTTTATATAGAAATCTTACATATTTTTCCTTAATATAAACATGTACGTGTGTATTGATATACATAATAAACACACAGTACACACATATAGTATGTAAGCAAACGTTTAATTTGATATTGCAGCCCTTGATCAAATCTGACAATAGAGATTTGTTACAATAATTCTATTTCTAAGAAATTCTGTTCTTTTGAATTATTCATCAAATAATTCAGAAAAAAAAATTATCAAAGTCACCACAAAAATATTAAGCATCACAACTGTGGTGCCCAAAAACATGGGCTTCAAAACAGCATATTAGAATGATTTCTGAAGGATCACGTGACATTGAAAAATTCTGCTTAGCCTTCATAGCAATAAATTATATAATTAATATTCTAAAATAGAAAACAGATATTTTTAATATATCAGAATTTTACAGTTTTACTGTATTTTTGATTAAACAAATGCAGCTTTGGGGAGCATAAGAGACAGAACATTCAAAATCTTACCAACTCCAAACTTATGAATGGTAGTGTATAGTGCATACATTTATTTCTTACCGTTCTTTGGGTACAGACGTTTTCTTAAATCTCCTAATTGTGACAGACACTTCCTGGAGCAAGTCACAGCCCCGCAGGTTATCAGGCTTTTTAGGGGCAGACTGAGGATCTGCTTTAGACGTAGAGGCCTTTTCCTGAAAAGAAGCGAGATTTTAAAAAAATTAGAGCTGCGGTGCTGGTCATCATTTGACTTTTACCTCTATGCAAAGAGCACAAATCAACAGTTCTTTCTTTTATGAAGCAATGCAGCTATACAGCCACTAGAGGGGTCTGTATAGCAGTTACACGACTGAATATCACCCCCAAACCAGCATTCAAAGCTATGACGTCAGTTTTGAAATGACTACACACACACTGTACTGTACCTTGGTGGCCTGAGCTCTCTGCAGCAGAGATGAGAGCGAGTGAGCTTTACTATTGTGAGGTTTGGCTGAGGGCATCCGCACCACCGGCCTCAAGCTCTCATCCAGACCCTTATCATTCGCTGCCTTAATGTGCACCAAGAACGAACGATACTTTCCTCCTGCCATGCCTAGAAAGAGGAATGAAAGGAAAATTTGTGTTGCATATTTACACCAGTGCAGAATGGGAGGAAGTGGTTGCTATAAATGGCTTGTGATGACTGTTCGGGCGAACCTTTGAGGAGTTTGGGACTTGTAAGACTCAGCATCCCTGCGTGTCCAGACAGATCCAGTCCGCTGGACAACCACACCGGCCCACACAAGATATCATCTTTGTGCTCCTGCAGGAATGGACAGAGCCTGGAGCCTGAGACAGACAGAGATGTATTATTAAAGAATGCTGACAGACGTTAGCATAACAGGTGAATGTTTTTAGGTGGTCAAGATGGCTTAATCATCTGGACTCTTCACCTGGTGACTCCTCGATGTCCATGAACTGGATGTCCTCTGAGAAATCATGCAGATGTGGTTGTCCGTTCTTCTCTCCATTTGAGTGCAAGACATGAGACAATGGGAAAACAATCTGCCTGTCCACTGCTGTCTCTGCAGCACAAAGTTTTACACAACAAAAGAATTACGGAATAAAATCAGATCAAACTAGCCCCCGGAATCTACAGTATGTTTTTCTAGTTAAGAGTGACTCACCATTCACTTTGCCCAGGCCTGGTGATTTGTTCTTCAGCAGTGTGACCTGGATTTGTGGGATGTTAGTAATACTGCTGTTTAGCACAAACTTGAAGTCCACATGTCCAACCATGCAGGCTTTAGGTAAGACAAGCTCAAACACATGTTCATCCCAGCTGGAGCTAAGAGAGAGAGATATTACACATTACATGCAAAAAAGGGGGGGAAATGTCTACAGAAACATATTTTTTATTTTAAATGAAATATGTATATTAGATGCATGTGTGTGTGGGATATTGGTAGAGTAACACATGGTTGTAAAAAAACATCTGAGCCAAACAGATTTGAGGACCAGAAAGAACTGTTGTATTAATAAATATGCGCGCATCTGATTTCAACTACACATGCTTTCATATATACATAATCACGTGTTTTAAGGTCAAAAAAGTACTTTGAGGGCAGGTGCATGTTGTATGAGGAAGAGTGTACAGGGGTTAAAGCAAAAAAAAAAAAAATCCTGAGCCTGAACTTTTTTCCGGAGCTTGGGGGTTGCGGGGGCGGACACATACACAGGGTTATTTGGCAAAAAAAAAAAAAAATATTTCCCTTGAAACTAATTAGTAACGTATCTGCCATTGCCATTAGCCCATGACAGGCTCAGACTACAGTTTATGGTCTGATATTTGAAACAGCAATACCAAGAAAGGCTACTCACTACAATGTGGTGCGAACACATGTACTATGTAGGATGCTTTTGATATCAAGTTTTGCTGGTTAACTTTGTCCTTGACAGGGTACAATCAGAGCATGAATTCTGAGTATGGGTCACCATATTTGGCTGTATGTCACGTCACTTTCACTTTTTTTTTTTCACTTTTAAATACACAAATACGCCTATATTATAACAAATACCTGCAGAGGGAGCCAACGGCCTGGTGATGTTTCATGTGATTCAACGACATTCAAATACATTTAATTTTAATATTTGGCCACATGCAAGTCAGAAACTTTTTTTTTGGCATCGCGATGTACAATAAATTTCATATTTAAGAAATATGTTGATGTATTCTCCTGTATTGGCATAGGTTTAAATGATTTACATTACAAATCAAGTGATTTTTCCCAGATGAACGTTAATTAAGCAACCCAAACTCACCGCATATGCAGAGGGAGAATAAATTTGTTCTGGCAATCATATCGTTCTTTTGGAGATAACGTGATTACTCTGAGCTGTTTACAAAGCTCTGCTGTCTTTTTAATAGCTTTTCTATGTAAATATGATGCTAGATGGAAATCTTTGACCATTGTGCTTTGCAGCTTTTTCAATGTGTCGCACTCGAGACCCAGGCTTCTGTTCCATTCATCAGCTAATGCAGGTCTTGTGTTTATAAGAGCAATAACTTCTGATTGGCTAGTAATGTTAGTTTGGTTGAGAATGAAAGCTGTGTTCCTCTCATACATTGGTAGGCGAACTCATGAACTCAAATGTGAGTGTTTTTAAATGTAGGATGACTTTTTTTTCCCGCAGCCAAACACCGCATGCCGGAGAACTTTTAGCCCTGAGTGTAGGTTGTTTGTGAATGCACACCTGTCGCTCTGTAGCTTCCACGTGCGTGTGTGTTGCGCGGCGTCGCCGTGGTGCTGCTGGTGAAGGTGTTGTGGATGCCGCCTTTGTTGCTGTTCCTGCTGCACCTCCACCCAGCAAGGGGGCACTGTTGCGGAGAAGCGTGGCGTCAGCGTCTCAAAACGTGTTAGTTCCACCAGAGAAGAAAGTGTCTCTACGGTCAATGGCTGGTCCACCAGGAGGTCAACTCCTGCCAAAAGACACACAGCTTACTATACTGAACATTTCCACGGGTATGAGGCAAACCATAATTTCACTGCTAGTGTGATTTACACAGAGAGAGAAATACAACATCAGATGACACAATGAACAAAGAACAACACAGAGGAAAATTTTCCTGAAAGCACACTGTGCATCAGCTGTTTTAAACAGACAAATTTTAACTCAACAGAACAAATTGATTTCTTAAGGGTGATTTCTGATGTGGGGTAGCTGAAGGGGCAAATTAAATCAACTATCTGAACTTCCTGCACTATGTTGGACAGACAAACACACAAGTTTAATATGCTTCCATATGTCACTCACCTGTGATCCCTGGGCTTGAAGGATTTGATGTGGGTTTCGCTCCATCCAGTAGTTGCTCTGCCCTATTAGACAGGGGGCCGTCGACAAAAATGTCGGCGTCATCGATATCATCATACACACCTCCAATTTGAAGGAAATGAAGTTCTCCACCCATATAAGAAAAAAAAAAAACTTATTATGTGACCAAGTGCTAAAGCTTTTTATAGTACACCATGAATGACATAACTGCATGAGCATGTTTACTGCAAACAAAAATATCTATTTAAACTATAAAGTATTAAACTTTCTACATTTTTTGGAGAAAATAGGGTTTTCTTGTGCAAAAATTCTTAAGACGATATTCTGGTCACAAGCCAAGTCAATAGAGTATCTATGATATTCTGAATATTCTATATATTAATTAGTTACCTCCTTTAATGCGAGTTGGAGATTTTTTTGTCTGTTTTATCACCTATCAGGTGAACACTAAACAGTCAGATACCTTTAAAAAAAAGTACTGGCACACCTCTTCAAGAAACCACACAATTTATTTATTCATATGCAGATTAAGGAAGGTACGCACATTATACATACGGTTAGAGGATTCAGGCTTGTTTAACTTGCTAACTGCAAATATATCTTATAGTAACAGTTATTTTAGTCTTAATTAAAATACTCATTAATACAGCGACGGACAGCAAGTAAACCAAAAGTGAAAGGCAGGGATAGATCCACCTATTCTCCCTTATTCTAATACATGCACAGATGTGATGACGCAAATCAGCATATTAGAATGATTTCTGAATGATCATGTGACACTGAAGACTGCTTGGTAATGGCTACTGAAAATCCAGCTTTGTCATCATAGAAATAAATTACATTTATGCATACTCAAAAACACACAATAGCAAAGCAGGCATTAACAGACCACAGCAAGGGATTCATAAACTGTACTAAATTGTTTAATTCAGCCAATCAAAAGAGCAATACATATTATAAAACCAGTACGGTGGACAAACAATTCACTTTCAGTTTGAGTGTTTCAGCCCTGTTCGAGAGTCGGCTGAGCTCACTACGGTTATTGAGAACCTTATTGGTTACCATGGCAATGAGGTATGTGTGGGCAGCAAGCTAAACTGAAAGAAACAGTGAACCTCCACACCTCATATGCCCTTGTTAGTGAACAAGAAATGAAGAAGCCTGTTTTAAAGCATCTGGGTTGCTTACCTTTTGTGCAGGCGCATAGCCGGTCGGTGCCTGAGCAGTAGGTAACAGAGACGAAGGGGTCCACCTCCTCTGTCCCATCTTTCTTGGTTGGCTCCACCTTGGCCATCACCTCAAGAGTGGACAAGTCTAGAATCATGATGTAACCTGCCTGCGTAGTCACCACCAGGTGTCCAAGTCCAGCCACCTCTCCTCTCTTTTCCTTCCCAATGGCAGTTCCCAAGCTTGGGCACGCTGTCACTGCGGACGCAACCGTTCCTGTGCCATTTTTGAGGCCTGAAGGTGTAGACTCCTCTGAAGTTTCCTCTCCGTCATCTTCTCTGCCATCCAGCACATCTGGCGGCAAGAGGAGGAGAGATGTGATGGCATCCCGTGGGTCACGAATCTGCTGGATCTTCACCGGTTCCTCCTCCAGGGTTACGATGCGGGTGGAGTAATTCAACTTGTAGAGCGCAAGGTATCCGCCGCCACCACTGCCCCCTAGAGGTCTGGAAGTATGGGGCTGTTGCTGGTCATGAGGGGGCAGAATGAGAGGGGTCTGTGGAGGAGAGGTGCCCGAGTGGGCGTCATGGCCATTTGCCAGTGTCTGTCCTTTGCGATGGCCACAGAGAGCCGAGTGCAAACGGTTGAGGGTGTTTAACACCTCCACCTGATTGATAGCGCTAAGGGACTCTACGGAGCACGGCTGAAGACCGACTAACAAGTGTAATCCATCACTGCAGGGCGTGATGGAATCAACATACAGGTTCTCTTCCTCCAATGCTTTTGGCACCCGCAAGCACTGCACCAGAGAACCTGGCCGGGGAGCCAGAGAGCTCCACTTTTCCCCATCCAAAGGTCCGAGCCCAGACGCCGCATCCGCAAACTGCTGGATGTACGTGATGGGAGGGTCCTGCAGCAACAGCTGCTCGTGAGAGTCAAACTCCATCTCGATAATCTGAGGGACAGTAAAGCCCTCCTCGTGAAGCCCTTTGCTCATCAGGTTGTTCATCTGGGTGAACACCTTCCCTGAAGACTTCTCATCTGCTTCCTTGATGCTGTACAGGAGTAGTACAGGCATAGTCCTTTGCACAGGGGCGAGTGGTGGTAGGTTCGGGGAGCCCAGGTCTGTGGGGGGATTACAGGACTCGATCTCCATGGGACCCTGGTCCGGTGCAAGCCCCTCAGGGGCAGCAGTCCTTACTGGGCTATCCATGGAGCGCCGAGACGGAGGGGGACCTAGTGGAGAACTAGCTGCTGACCGGTAGCTTAGCAGTCCTCCGGCCAGCAGGCAGGGGAAGGGAATGTTGTGGTGCTCGGCTGGCCTCTCCTTAGCCTTGTCGGCTTTTGGGGGGCCCAGTGAGAGTGGAGGGTTGGCCCCCAGCTCCTCCAGGTCTTTAACGGTGTCCTCCAGCACACTGGCCACCACCTCCCACTGCAACTTCTCAGGCTGCTGTAGGACACTGAGAGCTGTGACTCCCAAACTCACCTCCATTGTCTCTTTCTGACCCAGTGGGCCTACACAAATGGAAAGCAGGAAAACAATAAAGAGGGTGTTTGTTGACAACATTGAGTGCAGATACAGTATGTTGAAAAGACATTGTTAATACATGAAAACCAATGTCCAAGTGCTTTTACCTGTGACCGACTCTGATCTGGAATGCTCTTCACTGTCCGAGTCCTCTATCTGGTCATCACTAGGTACAAAAACACAGGACATGTTCGATAGACACAACAACAGAGTAAGACATCTTCAGTAAAAAAATTTTGGTATGTATATGTAGGTTTAAAACCTGTCTCCCTCTAGTTTGGGTAAGTCAGAGCAGCAGGTGGCCTCTTCTAGCCAGGAGAGTGTGGGCCTTCGTGATTCTGTGCCTGTGAGACTCTGCTGCTCGCTGCCGGACAGGATCAGCTGCCTCAGGATGGCTGGGTCATATGGGTTCACCTCAAACTTTAAATGCACCTGCACAGGTGAGAAAAACATGGAGGTTTAGGTGTACTGCGCCATTCTCATCCACTTTAGAAATAAACAACAAACCTTCATAAGCTTTGAAACATCCCAGATGCAAATCTTCCCCCTTTTGGTTGCTGTAGCAAGGAAATGAGGGCAGCTACCGAACCCATAGCACACGATTTTATCCGAACCCTCTGCACTGGGAAACTGAGCTGGGCTGGTGGCCAAAGTGACGGATAACGGAACGTTTTGTGTGTGCTCCCCTTTCACAAACGGACAGTTGGGCGAATGACGCTCATGCTCAGACCTAAAAAGGTATAAAAGGTATTATTAGGATGGTCACAGGGAGGAGTTTCCTCAGCTCTTGGCCTTTGTTATGGTTCATGTTTGAGTCAGCGTGACATTGCGGTTGTGTTTTAGTGGGGTGCTTCTCACCAGGGCTCATCTGTAGGTTCCCAGCACACTAAACACACACTGCAGGTGAAGCACATGGCCCGGTCATCACCTGTGGATGCAGGCTAGAAGGAAGAAGACAGTTGTCAGCGTCATCTATAGTGTAAAGAGACATTCAAAGACCTACTACAACGGGACAAACACAACACATTATAGCCCCGAAATGAGTTTTTAGGAAACATGCTATGACATATTGAATATAAGCTAAGAAAACTGCAAATCTGATCTGCTCTTTAGCATGTAGGGCCCTAAGATTTCCGCAACATGGAAAACGCGGACGGAATCCAGTCATAAAAATGTAATTTACTGTATAAAGCGGAATGTAACAAAATTTGCAAAATTTGGATGGATACATCAAAAGTAGGGCAGTACAATTATGATCATTTGCAGTCAGTCGCAAACATGAGGTGAGGTGCGAGCAGGCGCAAATGCGGGAAAGGCACGTCACATGTGCTATTATAGCCTACTGCGTTCACTGTAAAATGCATTTTTTAATATATATATATATATATATATATATATATATATATATATATATATATATATATATATATATATATATATATATATATATATATATACACACACACACGTTCATCTTTCTGTTTTTATTTATGTATATGTTAATGTTAATATAGAACAAAGGTTTTTTTTTTTTTTTTTTTTATGAGCAACTGGAATGTAGGTTGCCATTGGTGCCCTACGCAAACCGCGTACTCAGCATTTAGGGAGCGGCGATACATTATTTTTAAAGGAATATTTACCAGAAAAGTTCTTTACCAGAATTTATTTGGCAGAAAAATGAAAATACACAACACAGTACTTCCAGGGAAAAAATTATAAAATAAGAAAAAAAAAATTATATATAAAATCTATTAATTAGAGATGCTTCTGATTATTAACATTTAGTGAAACCATTAAAATGGAATACAGAAAATTAATGGAAAACAGAATTTGGTAAAAATTAACCTGATTTTGATAAAAAAAAAAAATCATAGTTTGTTTATTATTGTAAGTGTCATGATTTCAATTAATTAGACTTATTAAATTAAATACAATTTAATTTGACCATTAAAACAGAGTCTAGAAAAATTAAAATGGAAAAAAACGGAATTTGGCGAAATATAAAACAGATTTCATAGGGCCCTAAGCATCTGGTATAACAGTTTAAAAAGATGAAAGTCCACCTAGACTGTCAGGGCTAACCCTTAAAGAAACTTCAGTTCATAATTAATCACGTTTTGCCATTTCGCTCTTTATTTCTTAAACTAACAGAATGTCCCTTTGCTGTGGCATCACCCTTTCATCCACAACACAGAGGCACTATTCTCCCTTCACTTCATTCCGTTGGCATGACAACAGGGAACATGGGTGAGAGAAGTAGTGTGGTTTCTTTGGTTACTAGCACAGCTCAACCCTTCTTGGCATGCATGGTGACTCGAATAAAGACAACACATCATGTACCAGCACATCATCGGAAATTCCCTGATTTTATAATAAAACCGAAAGCGAAACGTTCATAAAATGATCTTTGAACTCATAATAGACACCTCAAACATTAACTGACGGTACTGTCCTGGATTTATCTCTGTTGTTTATATAACCTGAACAATTAGAAAATACAATTCATTCATTCTTGTTGACCCAGTTTTAGTTCTGTGCTCAAAATGATTTCACTTTCAATAGTGATACAGACTTTCACAATCAGTCAGTGACCATCAAGAGGACTCATTCAAACAGTGAAAAAAGAAACACATACCACACGAAAAGCAAAACGAAGAGGACCTGAGCAGGGCAAAATTTAAAGGTGACAGTCAATTTGAAAAAAACCATTGCCATGGCAATGACACAAACCTGGTGATAAAAGCCTGCCTGGGCCATGGGATCAGGCTGAGCCCACCTGTAGCCAGAATGAGGCCAGGATGTGAACGTCTCTCTCCTGTTAGCTTCACTGTACATCAAAGACCTGTAAATATCACACATACGCTCTTAGGTCAAAAAAGAAATCTTTGGCAGTGAAGAGGCACAAACAGCACTTCAAATCATTCTACATCCTCAAATCCTCTAATTTCTGTAGAAAATTTGAATGGTGCATGCCCACGCCGTTACCATATAAGGTGTTCTGGGTGGTTTCCAGTGTGTTTTAGTGTGGTTACTTAAAGGGGTCATGAACTGAGAAATCAAAATTCCCTTGATTTTTTGACATATAAGAGGTCATTGTACTATAAAACATCCTGTAAGTTTCAGAGCAAGTTAGTCTAAAACCAGCTTATATTGAAGCCAATCTGCAAAAACGACTGTTGCGGAATGTGCACTTTAAGGCGTAATAGTGTGGCTAAACACTGCCTCCACAGAAGAAGATCAACGCCTGCTTCCACATACCTGCCTGTTTAGCCCCACCCACTGACTCGCATATGTAGTGTAAAACAGGACAACAAATAGCTTATTACTTCTAAAATAGGTTTTATTATGTAAAAATCTTACCATTATAAGGGGACCCCAAAGAACAGTACAAAAAAAAGCAGTTCATGACACCTTCAAGGTGTTCTGGGTGTTTTTAAAATAGTTTTTCCTTATTGGAATAAGCCGAAACACCCTATCCTCCAAATATCAAAGATGTACTGGTAGGGATGGGCAAAAAAAATCGAATGCGATTTTCATGCGCATCTTGTCAGTAAAGCTGCTCCTGTGATTAGTAGTTAATCTCCAGCACGTGCATTCAGATCAGAGTATGTGAGAGGAGTGGAGCGACAACAACTTCCCCTCCGCGCTCAGAGCATTTAATAATCACTCCACTCCGGGAGCGGCATTTACAACACAGAGCCATAGTTCACTGACAAGCTACACAAAATCGCGTTCAAAATCGCTGGCGACTCATTGCCGATTTTGAACGCGATTTTGTGTAGCTTGTAAAGCAACATTATAATGATTATTAAATGCTCAGAGCGCGGAGGGGAAGTTGTCGCCGCTCCACTCCACTCACATACTCTGATCTGAATGCACGTGCAGGAGACTACCTACTTATTACAGGAGCGGCTTTACTGACAAGATGCGCACGAAAATCGCATTCGATTTTTTGCCCAGCCCTATGTACTGGTTTATAGATAAGTCAATTGAATTTTGTCACCTACTGTCCCCAAATGGAAAATGGAAATGGAAAAGTAAAAGCACAATTGACCCTTCGACAAGAGTTTGATTCACAGGCGATCTGACCAATCATAATGCCGAATTCGCCATTTGTCCATCAAACAAACTAGACAGGAGTGTTAGTAGATTAGCATCAGTAAAGTTAAAGTTGAAATTCTCAAGCAGCACTATTTGCAGAAACATTTACAATTCTGAATGCTTTTATGCTATCACAAATAATCAGACAAACACTGAAGTGACCCTATCCTTTGCAGTTACCTGTCTACAGCGCGCCCGGGTCCGACACCCAGCTCTGGCCTGCCACTCGGTAAGAGGTAGGAGAGTCTGTCCATGACCGAAGAGGCAACCGACAGTGCTGCGACATTCTGATTCAACTTTTTCAACTCGTTCACGATGGCACTCGTTACCACCTTCAGCACGTGATGAGGGAGATGGAAGGTCACAGTCGCCCACTGGAAAGTGAGAAAGATGGAGGGTGACATTACATTTCAAAAGCATTTACAGCAGGAAGGCATGCAAGATGGTGTAAATAATAGGCCTACGTCTTTTAAGGAGCTTGGAACAGCTGCAAAGACTTGAGGATTTTCCGAGTTCAGCTGCCTAATTTCAGGCCAAAGTGTTTCAATATTTCTAAACTGAAAT
Source organism: Cyprinus carpio (assembly GCF_018340385.1). Taxonomy (NCBI): domain Eukaryota; kingdom Metazoa; phylum Chordata; class Actinopteri; order Cypriniformes; family Cyprinidae; genus Cyprinus; species Cyprinus carpio. The sequence goes on along the minus strand of NC_056613.1, from coordinate 11,252,705 downwards.
GTCTGAACACGTCTGAACAAGCTTGTTCACAACAATCCTGGCTTATTTGAACTTTCACTCTCATTTAAACCTAGAAAAAGCTCCAATGTTCAAACATGAAATAACCTGATACACAATCTGTGTGCTTTCCAAGAGCCAGGAAAGTTCCAGAACCCAGTGCGGTGGCCTGACAGGGGTCAATGGAGAGCTGAGTGAGAAATCCATCACCGTAGCTGACGCTCATTGTTACAGCAGTGCGATCTGGATGTCTGCCAGATTACGGAAAAAAGGGTGCTTGGATGACTACACAAGGGAACGCTGCACTTACTTTCATTTTTTTTTTACCACATGAGGCTGATACCGAGGTCCACTGCGAAACTGCATGAAGAGGACTGCAGTAATATGCTGATGGCTTGAAGGACGCAGGGGAGAAACATGCCATCATTATTAACTGCAGAGGCCCATTTATTTAAAGAAAGTGCTGATCTAGGATCAGTTTCCTTCCTCCTATCTAGATGAATATGACTCATGCGTAGATGAGTAAAACAGTTCCTAGATCAGCCTTTATAGGGGGTCCTTATAAACACACTATTTAAATACAGGAGCGGCAGACTCCCAATGCAATTACCTACGCTCTTGTTTTCTCACTACAAAGATGCAAATTTATGCTTTCTGTACATGTGCTTGCATCTGATGCAGCAATGAGAGCTCAAAAATGTAAGATTTAATTAGATTTTTTTAACAACTGAATAATACTTTGTATTATTTTTTATTTATTTTACTTATTTATTTTTATATATTAATTTATACTTTTAGTGGGGTTTTTTGTTGTATTTTGGTTATTGTACATTATTTAATTTTATTATATAAACACTTCATTTATTCATATTGTGTTTTGTTGTTAATTTTTCATTTTGCAATTATATTTATATTTGTTGTACACTGTTTATTGGTTTTTTTTTTTTATTACTGGCACAATATTTCTTTATTTATTTATTTTTATGCTTTACTTAAATGTATGTAAAACAATTATGCCAATAATTATACCAAGACTGAAAATTACTTGCATTGAAACAAAATTGTATTTGAAAAAGAACAAAAATGGAAAAAAGCGATCTGTTTAGTAACTTTCTGCTGCATAGAGTACTACTGACACAATCTAAATCACAGTCACACCTAATCATGTGTTACTCTGAGTGTAAGCTGAGTGTTTCTCTCTGCATTCTTACAGTAACAGTCATGACAGTGTGTATAAAGACAGAGGGAGACTTAAGATGGACCTCAGCGCCCTCTGACAGACTTCACCGGCACAGGTGCATTAGTGGGAGTCTTTGATCATCCTCCTGTTACTGCAGGGCTACTGATACACGTCAGAGCTCTGCAGCACTGCTGTTCAATACAGCCTGTGTGTGTCTGCACAGATAAGTCACTGTGAGGATGTGTCTCATGAATAATCTATATGCTGTAATGCTACATGACTCAACTATTCTTGCTTATTAACAGACACACACACAGTCAGATTGCATTACATCAGCAAACATGTCACTACACACACTGTGCCGTGAAGGTTTAATCCGACATTATGGGACCCACAAATTCAAGTAAGGAAAAGTAGCTTGCCAGACGCTCTGCAGCACTGAAACATGAAGCCAAATCCCAGCACTGCACAATAATGAATGGATGGCCAATACTACCAGTGTGTGTTTGTGAGAGACAGAGAACCAGTCCTGTGATTAAAGAACACTTTAAGAACGCATTCCACAATCAAGCCAAAGTCACATCAGATCCAGCTATGAATTTCATTATATAAATTTTATCAAACATTAAAAAAATTCTTGATAGGACAAAATATGTTTTCTATGGAAGCCTGTTTCTGCTTCAGAGTAAATAAATTAAGAAATGAAGTCATAATTGCGCGAATTTTGAGCAACAATTGTAAGATATGAAGTTGTATGCGTTAAATATCTTTAAAAAACTACAACTGTGAAATATAAAAGAAAAAGATGTTGTTGTAAAATATGATGTCCTAAATGTATACAATTGCTAAATTTAATGCCCTAAAGATATAAAATCAACTCAGAGAAATAAAATTGCAGTTGTAGCTATAAAGATGTAACTGAGATATAAAGGTACATTGTAAGATATAGTTTTAATTGTGAGCTATAAAGTCACATTTGTGAGCTATAAAGTCTAATTATTAAACTGAGATATTAAGTCAGTTATTAGAAAGGTGAAATTTTGAGTTATGATTATGAGAAATAAAGTCACAGTTGTCAGATATAAAGCCAATTATGAGAAATATAGTCTCAACTGTTGCTATGAAGATGTACTTGTGAGATTGTGAGCTATATTACCATAATTATTACAATTGTGAACCACAACGTTGCAATACTGAGATATAAATTTACAATTACAAGAAATAAAGAGGCCATTATGACATAGTCATAAATTACTTCAATCACCATTTCAGCTATAAACAGGCTTGACTCACAAAAAGATCAAAATAGTCATTTAGCCCTTAGTAGGCTAGGTTGATTATTCATTAGGCTATTTATATTTCTACACTTTGGTTTTTTTTTTTATACAACTCTGTGGTTACAGAAACATTATAATGATTAGAACAGTGAGATGACTTATGAATGATGCATCTTCCTTCCTGTTAGACAAACCTTTGCCACTTTGTGATTGGCCGCCGTCTCATCTGAGGTATTCTCCAGGCCTTCTTTGAGCTGGGTGAGAAAGTGATCGTAACCCTCCGTGTTGGAAACATCCACCTTCTCCATACACGCATACAACATCTGCTGGGCCTGCAGGGGAACACGAGGTACATTGTATTTCACTTTTACCACCTATTCAAACCTCAAACCTCAAAGTTGCAGGATACAAGCAATAAGTCATTCATCTATAAACAGAGCACATGAAAATCTATCACAGTTAAAGCAACTGCACTGTGATGGCCTCATTGAGTCTGTATCTTCTCATGTGGATATCAAATGATAGTGTTGAAGTGTTACACCATTAGACTGCTTCAGATTATTAAAGGATACTGATCTCAAAGGACCAATAGCACAGGAGTGATTATACTTTCTACCGCAGAAAACATTAGATATTACAGAACCAAGACAGTAAAGATGTTACACAAGACTATTATTTCAAAAATGTTGTTCCTCTAAAATTCTTATTCATCAAAGAATCCTACAAAATGCATCAAGGTTTCAACAAAAATATTAATTATTAAAATTGTTTGACTGTAATAAGAACTATTACTTGAGCATCAAATCAGCATATTAAAAATATTTCTGAAGGATCATGTGACACTGAAGACCGGAACAGTTAACTGAAATACTAATTTTACTGGTTTACTGTATTTTTAACAAATAAATGCAGCTCTAGACATCATAAGAGATTTCAAAAACATTTAAAAATTCTTACTGAAATACTAATTTTACTGGTTTACTGTATTTTTAAACAAATCAATCAAAGAGATTTCAAAACATTTAAAAATAGCTTAACCACATCTGGTTCCGTATTTTAAAAACAAATAAATGCAGCTCTAGACATCATAAGAGATTTCAAAAACATTTAAAAATTCTTATGCAATATCATAAAAGGTTTTGGTCTTTTTTTGTTTTTTTATTGTTTTGTGGTTTCATTTTATGGAAAAGCGTCCACAGGGTCAGCTCTGAATATCGTGAACCTGAGCACATCATGATGCCTCTATTTTGATGCTTCACTCCACAGAGTTCAATGCACTGGGGAACACTGTCACAAATCATTAAAGGGCCTTAATACGCTGTGTCTCTTTTAATGAGCACTCAGATGGAAGCTAAAGCCTTATATTACTCACTACCTATGAATAAGAATCAATGCACATCACAGGGATGTTCAGCTGATGTTTCAAACAATGCTGCATCTGTTGGCTCCACCTAGAGATTTCCAACTATTTATGCTATTTCTGTGTGCCAAAATGCTTGAGTTGTAACAATTCATAAAAATGGCATGATTGCAATGTAATTTTAGATGAGTACAGATGTGTAACACCGCCTCAGAGCTTAAAAAGATCAAATATAAAGGTAGGCCTCAATAAAACACTCATAAGAGACATTCGGTCTCACCCTTTTTACCACGTTGAATCAGTACCATAAAAACAAGCTAATCACGACCAACATTACGCTATTAAAAATCCTATATAAACAGATTTACTTCCAGCACTGCGATGATGACTCATGTTTACACTTCAGTTCTCACATTTCACTGTACATGTTTATGAATGGCCTTTCTGAACAACAAGTTGAGTCACATGACTCATTCAGTCTGAGACTAGGGAACTCCTAAGTTAACTCATGTGACCTAGCAGAACAGATCGGGCTCCCCTGAGGAACAGCTCATGGCCTGCAGACGTTTGTTTTGACCTCAGTGGCCTCTATTGTGTATTGGAAAATATAATCTCAAGACAAATGCATAGGTAAATCAAAATTGGATTTCGGCATTAGACATTAGAAGAATGATACACGTCACTAGGGCTGTGCAATTAATAGCATTCGACTGTCATGCGCATCTCGTCAGTAAAGACGATCCCATGATTAGTAGTAAATCACTGTCACCTGCTTTCAGATTGAGTGGCTTTCACTACACAGAGCCGTAGTTCACTGACAATTAGGCAATATCGCGTTCATAATCACAGATGAATCGCATTCGATTTTGAACGCGATATCGCCTAGCTTGCACATCAAGGCTACATTTAGTAAAAAAAAAATATATATAAAATCGGTATGATTTCGGTACAGCAGGGGAATCACTTTTTTTTTTAAATGGTTTACTGAACAAGTTTCTCTTTCTTTAAATACATTCAGTTATAGTTTAAATTTTCTTAGTGATAAAAATCTACCTCAGCTTATGCTTAAAACTACAGGGAGCCCTTTTACATTACAAGGTTACAATTAGGCCTAACTTAACCCAAACATAAATTTAATTACTATTTATTTTTAAATAGGTGATCAACACTCAACTTTAAAAAAAAAATTAAAAAAAAAAAAAAATTGTATGCAAACATGTAAATTGCACATAATGCAGTTTTTAAATTAACTTATAAATAATAAAATTTCTAAGCTATTTGTTTAAATATATTCAGTTACACAATGGCTCATAGCATGTTTCATAACAGGTTCATTTAAACATACTGTACATTAAATAATTAAGACTAACAGGTTCAGTAAAATATAATGAGTATATGGTGTAATATTTCGCATAATGCTCCTCTCTAGACTTAATTTCTCTTATGAAGTAATGAGCTGTGGACACTAATGACTTGCTGAGGTACATTAAATGCTACGTGACATTTTATTTCCACGCTGTATTGTTGATGTCCTTCCGCGGTTGAAACACTGATTGAGCAATTACATGAGGCATGAGATGTTCAGTCATGTTTATTCACGTTAAAACTAGTAATACAGAGGAAGGAATGATCACGTTCATTCGCACACCGCTCTGCACAAATCTGCGGGGCGTCACGGCTCAGACACGGGAACCGGAGCTAATCGCGGCTGCTCTGGTCAGTGCTTGTGTTGGGATTAAACCAGCACATTTCTGAACCTTCCCAGAAGCGGCTCTCCAAGGCGTTTATACAGCGATCTGTCATGTCACATCAAAGACTGTCAAAATGGCATTTATTATTTGAATTTCCTGAAAAAATATATATATTTTCTTACATGCGTACTGAACCGAAAGACCCGTACCGAAATGGTTCGGTACGAATACGTGTACCGTTACACCCCTAAAAATATGTATACATATTCTCAAAACAGACACAAAACAACATGATATCTGAGTGTCAGACTGTCTCAGGTAGGGATGCACGATAAATATCGCACAATATTTAATGTGCATCTCGTCGTCAGTAAAGCTGGTTCTGTAATCAGCGGTAAATCTCTACACGTGCGTGCTTTCAAGTGGAGCAGCATTTACTACACAGAGCCGTTGCTCACTGACAAGCTGTGCAAAATATGATCATGGTTTTGCGCAGCTTGTCAGTGAACGGCTCTGTGTAGTAAATGCTGCTCCACGTTAAAGTAATATCGTGTGATATTTATCGAGCATCCCTAATCTCAGGTTATATGTTCATCAGTCTACAAAATCCACTGGTTTTCACACATAAAGAGAACCGTATGTGACCAGGAAGTGGTGAGACCCGGGAGGTTTGTTTTCAGAGTATCCTAGGACACAATGGACCAGTCTGTCTGCATAGCACTCTTTGTCAGACTGGTTATGCGATCTCTATATCAACAAGCGCACTCAAACAACTAGCATTTTGCCGAGTTGTAACCTACACCATACACTAAGGAAGTGCATGACAATAATTCCTGTAGTGCAGTGTTGGATGAGCCACAGAAACTTGTTATATGCTATACTACACCATATTGACCTCAGCACCATACTGATGGATGATCTGTGCTTACACATGTTCTTCAAAAACATTCATGAAAAATTATAAGATCTTATGACTTAAACATTATTTGCTGTCAAGCAGCAGGATCTGTCAGATGAAAGCATTAATCAGCTGTCAGACAAACCGGGCAAATAATACTTGCCATCTGGCATGACAGACTTGCAAATAATACTTTTAACAAATATTTCAGCAATCATTCATATTCTAAATATGCATACCTTTAATTTCTCTGAACAAGATCAGTGATTTAACATATTTTTGCTTATTAAACACAACTGCAGACTCTAAAGAAAATGGTTATGTGGTCTATGCAGTTAAAAATGCCGGAAGCATCACTGTTTAGGTTTGCACTGAGGTTTGCACCCCACAACCACATCAGCTATTTACTGTTAGTGATCAAGTAAAGAATATGCTGTACACTTTCTATCAGTATATACAAAATGTGCATGCTGGGATTCTTACCTCGGTAACGGGCAGCTCCAGCTGCACCATGTCTTCTGGCTTGGACACAGGGGCCTGGAGAGCCGTGTCCAAAAGAAGGATCCCATTCAAGTCCTTCCTACAGCCGACGGCGTAATCGTCCACAAACAGCACTTTATCCACGGCTGGGAAGTACTGACACCTCACCCGGCCCCCAGGTTTAGCTGTCACAAAACACACATAGAAGGAGAAAGGGTGATCATTAGTGCTCAATGCCAATATTTAAATGCTTTGCTACATTAGACCTACAAACATGTCTGTCAAATAATTAAACACAAGTAAAACATTCTGTTATGTCAAAAACTATATTTGTCAAATGCAGCTTAAATTTTTTTATGATAAATGCATCATATTTTATTAAATAGTACTTAATAATAAATGAAAACTTAAGAAGAATATAAAGCAATAAGACACCTGAGGCCATGCATAACTATTTATTAAAAAGTAATTGCAGTTTATCAAAAATACAGTAATATAGTGAAATATTATTAAAATATAAAATAACTATTTTCTATTTTAATACATTTTAAAATGAAATTTATTCCAATGATGTCTTCAGTGTCACATGATCGTTCAGAAATCTTTCTAATATGCTGATTTGCTTCTCAAGAAGAACATCTTTATGTGAAATGAAAATCTTTTGTAACTTGATAAATGTCTTCAGTGTAAATTGCAGTATGAAAAAAAAAACATGCTGAACTCAAACTTTCAGGTGGAGAGTGCAACTGAAATAGTTTTAAGTGAGTGCAAATAAAAAGACACTAAACTTGTTCTGAACTACACCCTCGTTTTAACAAATCAGAACTGAAAAACAAACATCCAGAACATTCACCAACACCAAACAAAGAAAAGTGAGAAATGCCATTGGCATCAGAATGTCATTCCAAAATATTCTGTTCTTTTTTAACCAAGAAGAAAAACTAAGCACCATTTAGCATGTATGAATAATAGAAAGCTGTATGTAAAATGACTGAAATCTGGCAAGCAGAATCAAAGTATGAAAGCAGATTTGTTCAGTAACAATACAATATGCTATAATGTTACAACCTATTTTATACCTAAATTTGATCTATTTTAATGCATTTTAAATCACACTTCTTAACACGAGAAAGAAAGAGCAACAGCCACCCTCCAAATCTGCTCCTAAGTAGTTGTGTTACACACTCAGGAGGGAAAAAAGAGAAAACCTCTCCAATCAATATTATCCAAACAAGCATGAGTTGACTGTTCTGCACTAGCTGCTAAATAACCTAACTGCAATTTTAAACAGACTAGTTAGCTGAGAGTGATATCTGCAACTCAACAATATCAAACTATCACAAGTTTCTATACGTAACCCAAACACAAGCTTACTATCTTCACAAAGGTACACACTTCTTGCTTCACACAGGGGATTTTCAACAAAGAATCATATGTGCTGCAGTGTCACTGGTGTGAGACCGATCATTCCTTGCATTTCATATGCATCCATAGATAAACAGGTGTGCTTTAACTCAAAAATGGCGAGGGTTACAGAACAGCACATCTCGGCTACTGTAATTCCAACCACTGCTTTGCTGAGGACAGGAATGAAATTAAACTCCTTAAACTGGCCTTTCAGATTAGTCCTGGACTAAATGTAACATTCACAACCTTTAGTTTGAATCCTTTAAATCTGGCGCTGGAGTTTGCCTGGAAAGTGGCTTAAAGCTACATTCACAAATGTTCACACACGTTCATTAACAAGATTTTCAAAGATATTTGTCACTGCATAGACACTCGTTTACATCCTTTAGTGTCCAGCATTTAGGCTTGCAGTGTCATCTTATGACAGTTAATGAGTTAGACGTTTCATAAAAATAATAACACAAACTCGGAGACTAAAGAAATGTCTGAATGAGTGGCCGTTTAACCCATTTGCTTAGTGAATATTACTGCTTCAGGCAACAATACACAACTCCAGTGTAATTTTTTATACCTTTCATTAAATTATTCCAGCCTTTAACAGACAGAATAAAAGATAAAACACTCAAACACAGACTGACAAGGTCAACAATGTACATAGTAACAACACCGCCGCTGACACTAATTCTTCCGTTCAAAATGACATGTTAAAAAAGCAAACCGACACAGAAAGCACCCAAACCAAACACACTATCATAAAATTAATACACATTAATATAATATTCATACTTTACGCAACCATAAAGACAGCTGTCACCTGTCAGGGTTGGCATAAACATGAGCAGCGTTACTGATCCGTAGCAGACAGGCTAGGCTAACGCTAGGCTAACGTTAGCCTGATTAGCTAAACCTCTGTCAGCTAATTTAGAGCCAAAAATCAAGAAGTGTTTATTGTAAAAGCCAAAAACTGTTAAGATGCGCTCTATATCACTGACATGTATTGAGATATTGGTTGAATGTCACTGACACCAAGTACGAGAAAGACACACACTAATACGAGCTGATATTTGCTAATGTTTAGATTAGCTTTAGTACCGCTTTACCCTGATATCGCATCAGATTTTAGGTCGAATCTTGGTTTAGCTTTATTTGACTTGTAAAGACAAGGAGTGGTGTGAAATGTATGTAAGCAGTACTGATGTGTACATAAATGGCGTGCGTGTTCGTGAATAACGTGGCAATGTTTACAGTGATCCGGCAGCACAACAGATCCAGGAGGCCCTGAACAGTGAGGATCATCCGGAGGCCCAAAGACTAAGAGATCACTGTCACACAACAACTCTATCAAGAGTGAGCGATTATTCTCACAAACACCTATCAGAAGTGATGGACGATCCAGAATAGTAAGGTGTCGATCTTAAAGCACTGCTCTCTCAGGAGGCCCTGGAGTGAAGGATCACTCGAACACAGTCCTCCATACAAGAAAATATCGCATAGGGACAGAATATTTTGACACTGTCCTCCAGAAGGAGTCCAAACAGAGAAGAGTCATTCCCACAACACTGCACCATCAGAAGATCAAACACTATCTATCAGGATCATGTTGACACTCTCCTTCTCCATCACAAGATATAGGAGGAAAGGATCTCCCATACGTCTCCTCTATGAGGAGGTCCAGCCCAGGATTCTGTAACGTTACTATGATCCCGGCCGGGTTTTAAATCCCTCTGAAATCGTCCGAACCGAAACTCACCGTGCAGAGCCGAGGCCTGTAAAATAGCCCCAGAGGTGCCATCGATGACTTTGATGCTGCCCCGGCTGGTGACGGCCAGGATGGCGTTGAGGGCCGGGTGGTAGGACAGACTCCGCAGGCCCTCCTCATCGCAGCGCAGACAGCCGTCCCTCAGCACGACCCAGTCCGGCGAGCCTGGCGAGGCCGCCGCCGCCGCCGCCATCTTCCTGCTATCTTCCCTTTCTGCCTTCCCTTCTCCTTCAGTAGCTCCTCCGTGGACGCGACTCGACGAGAAAACGTTAAAGCTGAATCTCGAAGTACCGCTGCGCTTCCACTGCGGGCTCTGAACCTCCTCCCGATACCGCAGGAGCAGCGATTCACCATCAGCGGAGCGGAAACCAGCGGCTCCTTCTACTCACACACTCTGCGTGGAAACGGAACTGGCGTAGTCACCGTGTGATCGCCCGCCGCACCTCAGGGGGCGCTATGGATGGATGGATGGATGGATGGATGGATGGATAGATAGATACAGACAGATAGATCACAGCTTTTAAGGTTCTTGTAGTTAAACTAATAATTTTTATTCACATCTTTATTTATCTTTGATAAAATTCTGTTAGTAACTACAATCACCATGATGCTTGTCAAGAATTTTGTCAGCAAATCTTCAACCACTATTTTTTTTATAGTATAGTGTTTTGATGTGTCTTGTTTTTAACAGCAGATACAACACTCGCGTCCTCAAAACATTATACTTAATCACTTTTTGATTGTTTACTCTTACAACCAGTTACAAAACATTTGAATGAATATGAAATTAACAAATAAATCATGCAAATTAATGAAATTCACAACAAAACGTGTAATTACAGTGTGAATAGATTTTAATTTGATTCATGAATATAACAATTTCCAGACTCAATTGTTTTAGCTCAACTAATATGGTAACATATGTCTGCAGTGTACACATCACCAGGTAGAAAGTTGTTTTCAATTGCATGTTCTACAAATAAAAACTTCCTCTCCTTTTTGGCTACATTTACATAAATAAAATACACCACAGCCATATAAAACAACCAATTCAAGGCACCCATACAAAGCAGACCTTTTTAATCTAAGATGTACTGCCTGTATACTCTCTTTTTCCATGTAGAACTCATAAATTAAAAATGAAAACTGGTAAGATCAAAAATTCTGTGAATGTATTGGATCAGTCTACTACAACAACAACAAAATCCGTCTACCACCTGCTGGTTAACTCAAAAAAGATTTCACCATAATGTGTAGTGACACATAATTTCTGTTACATGACTATCATGCTTTCCAAAATCTTTTACAATATAAAGTTCTCTTTTTTTTCCTTTAGGGGTTTGTAAATATCATGTAGAACCAGGGCTCCAGATTTCGGTGGCAGAGGGTTCTCTGCAAACAGGGCTTCCACAGTAAAAGATGCAGCTTTTTATTGTGTACAAAATAAATGGAAGCTGTTAAATACACCAATGTCTGTACAACTCATTCTCCAAAGCATATATGATTATAAACAGGGTAAAAGAAAATAAAAAAAAAAAAAGAAAGAAAGAAAATGCAAACTCCTTGGTCTTCATGGAACATCCCTGCTGTGTAAATCTCCACAATGCTCTGTCAATGTCCAAGCAACGAGCCAATCAAAGCCTGTGGTCAATTCAGACTCCAGTATACAGAGACAGGAAATAGATGTACAAAAGAAAGATGGGATATATGAGAAGGGGTTTCTTCGTTTTGAATTCATCACCGACGAGTAAAGAGGCAGCACTGTACGCAGCCCAGAATACTCCAAAAAGCTACAAAAGGGGGGAAAAAAAATCATATTTACATATTATATAATCAATATCATATATATATATTTAAATCATATTTACCTTTATGAGTGTAGAGACAACTTCAAAACCCCCAATGACCAGGAGAAGTGGAGCTATTACAATGAGTGGGAGCAAAGAATAGCCAATAACCCCAAGCACTTGCCCATAAGACACCTATAAATAAAATAAAAAAGCAATGAGTGGGCATCCTTTTCATTTCATAAAAATCATATGCTATCTGATGCTTTACAGAATATAAATACCTCTCCACCAAGCACTCTTGCAAGAAGGAAAATAGTTAGTGATCCAAATATCCAGATCGTAATAATCCAGGAAACAACCTGATTGGTCAAAAAAAAAAAAAAAAAGACATATAACATATTAAAAAATATTCAAAATTTAATGCATTTCTGCTTCTGTTTTGACTAACTAAGTCATGCAAGTGACAAAGAAACTGAAATGAAAAAATTACAAAATAATGAATCTCTCCGATCTTCATGCCTTCCTGAAAGTCACTGTAGTATGGTGCTATTAATATAATATTACTACTATTCTACTATAATATTATTATATTTATTTTCTCAATTATTATAAAAATTAATACTTAATGTTTAATAATGTCTAGGGTACTCAGTCTATAAAAAAACTTGCATTACATTACATATTAAAATATTTGATGAGAAGTAATAAAAAATTTAATCTCCCCTTTATTATGGCAGAATGAATATTTAAAAATATTCTAAACATTAAAAATATTTGATGAATAGACTTTGTGGTTTTAGAAGCACAAATATCCTTCATTTTATTTCCATGTTATTGAAGATAACGTTTGTCATTAGCTTACAGTCCATGGCAATCTATTTTGCATTTTGGTGGTAGGTCTATGTGCACATGCATCTTCACTATACATATAAAATACTGTTCATGGTCAAGATACAAAGACTTAAGTCTCACCCTAAACTGTCCGTAGATGGAGATCATGGAGAAGAGCAGGACAACAGCCAGCGGGCCCCAGAAATCAGGATTGTCCCTCACCACCTGTCTATTAAAACCCAGCGAGGGCATGGGCATCAACACACACCTGATCTTATAGTAGATGTCCTTTAAATCAATGTCCAACTCCTCCCTGCACAAACACAGACAACCAATAAACACAACCAAAAGTAAATGTGACATCAAGCATCAGAAATCGAGTCCCAAAAACTCACAGGAGCGGTTTTGTGTCCTCTGAATCCTCTTCCTCCACCTCCAGCAACCATCCATAGCCTCTCTGTCTCAGGAAGGTGGTGGCGTAAGTGTCCCTGGTGGAATCAGGGCCCATATTTAGTGTGATATCCGGTGCATCGATGGTGCCGCTGAGCTCTGGTGGATAAGAGGTTGTTTTAGATAAATACAGCTCACTATTGCATCCCTATAGAGTCTAAAAACAACACCCATGTCATGATACATTAAGAGGCTTGATCATTCACATACTTGGATATATTCTCATATTAATGTATGCATGCATGCATCATACACACAAACACAACTAACTGCATTCTGTCATAAAACAGATTGATATTACAGAGAAGAGACGTTTGGATGCTTTGGGGCCTTTAACTACTGTACCTTCAGCGTCCGTCGAGGAGACGAAGGTAAAATCTCCGTTGGTGGGAGAGAACTGCATGGCTGACAGCAATAACAGCTCGGGCTTCACTCACAATCACACACACCGCCGCCGATCGCGCACCTTCACACCATTGCCACGTTCAACGATTCCTACCGATCAGCTCTCGGACGGGACTGCTGGCTCAAAACAGTCATGGAGGAAGCAGGAAGTGCAGAAAAAACACAGACGAGACACGTCAAATCCTGGAGCAAAACGGAACGGGGAGGCACGCGCTCCACCCAGCGCCAGAATCGAGCAGCGACAACACACGTTCATGCACCGAGACGGCACCACCTCGTGACCGTTCTGAAAAAAAAGGGTTACATGTATGACATAACATAACATTAACTATATATATAACCCAGTCCACCTTCCGATATATAGCTTCCCAAGGCACATTTATCTGTCTGTATTTTTTCATTTATTTTTTTTGCATTGTCGTTGTAATGCTACGTTTGTATTAAATATAATGCTTATGTAATATATATTGTGCTTTAATTTTAGTCAGTTATTGGCATGTTATTTACACTGTCCTAGAACTGAACCTGTGAGACTGAACTGTAATAAAAAATACATAGTAACAATCTCTTCAGTCATTTATAGTTAGTGTACATATGCTCACTCATTTACATGTTATATGTAACGAAGTCAGGATATAAAAGAAAAAATTAAAAACACATCAAATCTATCGGCTTTATGACTGCTTCCGTCTCTTTATCAACAAATAAATATATAAGCCATTTCCGAGGTTGTGGAATTCCTTGTCCCGCCTATTCCACGTTTCTGCGCTGTGATTGGCTGTCTTTGTCAGGCTGACCAATAGGGTTATTCTGCAGTGATGTCACGTTTTTGCCGCTAAAGTTGAACCCCTGTACCATAGTCAGACACTGAAGCAGAAGTAAGAGCTCTCGGTAAGTGTTTTTTGATAAATACGAAAACAAAACTTAGTTTAATTTACACATGATTAAGGTATTAGCTTTAGCGGTCTGATTCTATCTATCTCAGTTGTTCAGTTCTCAAGTTTCGCGAGAGTTGTCAGTGTGCTTGGTTTTGGAGGGATTTGGCGGTTGAAGTCTGTAGAGTGGATTTATGACATAAACATTAACGTAAATGTATTAAGAATTAACGTTAGTGTATATAGGTTTTTGTCTTTTTACATACGTCCTCGCGGTTGGACGGTTAGGGAATGTTTTCCGTTGACATTTGAGGATGTGTTTATGTTCTCCAGTGCATCGTGTATTGTTATTGACCATCAGGGACTTTTGTTTTTATCTGATAGAGTAACACAGGCTAGAATCTGATAAACCATCACCTTCAGACATCTGTCCTTCCAGACAAACAACATGGGAATTCAAGGCCTGTTGCAGTTTATCAAAGATGCCTCAGAGCCTATCAATGTGAAGAAATACCGAGGTCAGACAGTGGCGGTGGACACATACTGCTGGCTACATAAGGGGGCATTTTCATGTGCAGAGAAACTTGCAAAAGGAGAACCTACAGATCAGTGAGTCGTTTCATTTATTTGCATGCAATATCCTTAGTATTTCAGCAGTTCAATCATTTCCAACATAATTTTCCAGATTAAAATGTGCATTTCTCATGCTCACATTCATTGTGTGTCCAATCAGGTATGTGTCATACTGTATGAAGTTTGTGGATATGCTGCTTTCTTTTGGTGTTAAGCCAATCTTAGTGTTTGACGGACGTAACTTGCCATCCAAACAGGAAGTGGAGAAGTCCCGGCGCGAGTAAGAACAGAATATTTACTGGAGAAAAAGTTCATTCGTTTAATAAAAAATTAAGTATATTTAATGTATATTTCATCAACAGGCGTCGACAGGCAAATCTGCAGAAAGGCAAACAGCTGTTGCGGGAGGGTAAGATATCAGAAGCCAGGGAATGTTTTACCCGCAGTGTTAATATCACCCCATCTATGGCACATGATGTCATTAAGGTGAGACCATTGTATCTGATATCTGTAAATAATATTTGTTTTGGAATCAGTGAAATAACATTTATTGAAATGAATATACTAGAATGCGTATAGTAGACAGTGGATGTTATAGTTAATTATAATGCAATATTTGGAAAGGGATTAATCAAGATTTACCTTTTTTGTTCTGTTTTGCATCTTTTCATTTATGCCTGTTTTGTGGTTTTCAGACTGCCAGGGTGCGTGGAGTGGACTGTGTTGTTGCTCCGTATGAAGCAGATGCCCAGTTAGCTTTCCTAAACAAATCTGGTATCGCTCAGGCAGTGATCACAGAGGACTCGGATCTGCTGGCATTTGGGTGTAAAAAGGTACCAGTGCAATGTGCAATAGAAAAAAACACTTGCCTAGAAACCAGGGCCTGTATTCACAAAACATCTTAAGGCTAAAAGTAGCTCATGAGTCGACGATTTAGGAGAAAATCTTAAAAATAATGGGCATGTGAGTCCTAAATTTAGGACTCATAAATTTTTGCTCTGAGACTGTTTCACAACGTGTTTTTAAGAATTTTAAAATAGCTAATAATTGTTTGTAAATTTAGGAGTAGTGAAGAGGACTCCTAAGTCACTAAGACCAAGCCACAAACTATCCTAAAATGGCTTTTGCCGGCAATCCGCCTCAGAATATAAACATTTTAGAAACATTTGACGATAATGAGCTTTTAAAAAGGTATCACCTTTGTTTTTAGAAGTTATCCCAACTCCAAAATTTTCTTTGATTATATCCTTGTTTTCATTAACCAGCTGGGCAATAAATAACAGCTGTGCTTGTGTTCAGTTTGGTTTTCTTTTATGTTTTGCATGTCTTACTATCAGCCATGATTATTCTACTCTGTTAATTAAAAGGCTGTTTATATGCATATTCACTAATTATGAGAAGCACACGTGTAAGAGGCTGACAATTAGCTGAACATACACTTGTTTAATTAGTGACGCATATCCTGCATTTGAAAATCTTTATTTGAATGTGGCAATTAGCAGTTTTATTTTTAAACCTTTATTTAAATATAGCAACATAATATTGCACTCTATTTCTATGAAGAAATCTCTGACAGAGACTATCAGCCAATCACTGTGTGCATAGTTAGTAAGCATGCTGACATCATCCATAGCAACGAGGGCAACCCCGCCCTTACTCTTAGCTTAAGACTTCTCTCTGTTCCTTAGTAAAAATTTGTCTCAGCAGCATTTTGAATAGGTTTTAAGAGAAAACTCTTAGCTAAAAACTTTTACTGCTATTTAGCAGAACTCTTAGTGTTAAGATAAAATGTTTTGTGAATATGGGCCCAGGTATTGACCACAGTCTGGTGTCATGCATGTCTGCACTGCAAAAATGTTCTTATTTTCTGTATTTGTCTTGTTTTTCAGTGAAAGTAATAATATTAAACATATATGATCATGTGACACTGAAAATAGAAGGCTGTTATTTAAAATTGGAAAAAATATTACTGTTTTTACTTTGATCAAATAAAAATGACCATGGTGAGCAGAAGGTACTTCTTTCAAAAGCATTTAAAAAAAAAATCACCAACCCCAAACCTTTTTTATGCTGGTAGTTTTTGTAAGCATCTAAAAATATAAACTAAGACTTCTGGGTGGTGCTGACAGACATGTTGGAGGACAGTGGGGATATGAACTTGATTTAGAGTTTCATTTGTTATGCATTGTTTGAAGGTGATTTTAAAGATGGATAAACAAGGTAATGGACTGGAGATTGATCAGTGTCACCTGGGCCGTTGCAAGTCTCTCGGGAACATCTTCACAGAGGAGAAGTTCCGTTACATGTGCATTCTCTCTGGCTGCGACTATCTGCCATCTCTGTATGGCATTGGTCTGGGAAAGGCATGCAAGCTACTCAGGATGGCAAATAACCCAGATATTCTGAAGGTGAGATAATAAAAAGAGTTGGTTAGAATTATTTAATATGCTAAACTGCAACTGATTATATTGCTGATCATATCACATCCCTCTCGCTCTGGTAAGATTCCCATGGGACACACTGCCTTCTGTGTTCTGTGTACTGCATATAATTTTTGTCCTTCTGTGCTTTTGAAACATATTTTAGTGGAGAACCTAAGCAAACTTTTTATTGTGAAAACAAATGTAACCAGAGAGTATAACTAGAGCATAATTCAGCATAACTTAACTAAGTAATTAGTCTCTGTCATACAGGTGATAAAGAAGATGGGTCAGTACCTGAAGATGGACATCACTGTGCCAGATGAGTACATTGAGGGTTTCACAAAAGCCAACAACACATTTCTGTATCAGCTGGTCTTTGACCCCTTGAAGAGGAAGGTGGTTCCTTTAAACCCTTACCCGGATCACATTGACCCCGCTTCCCTCAGCTATGCTGGAACGTATCTTTTACACATTGTATACTGATTAAATAGGAACTGCTGATCTTACATTTTCACTTAATTAAAACTTAATTAAAATTAATCAATAAATTGTCTTGGTGTGGCAGATGCAGAAGTAAAATGTGTGTTTGTGTTGCAAAGCTCTGTCTGATTGAAAATTTAACTTAACTGATTAAATGCAGTAATGTAGGAGATGAGAAAGGGCTGGAAATGGCTCTTGGGAATATGGACATTAACACGATGCAAAGGATAGATGACTTCAGCCCTGACCTACCTTACACTCAGGTAACCTAGTCATCTTTACTGTATATTTGCTTGAACTTATGGATACATTTCATAGAAGACACCATAATTTATTTGCTATTATAGAACTTATTTTATATAATATTTTGAATTACCTTTTATTTTAATATTTTAAAATTTAAATTTTAGTAATTTGCTTGTCATTTATCAGTATATTTATATATACATATACATATATATATATACAGGTCCTTCTCAAAAAATTAGCATATTGTGATAAAAGTTCATTATTTTCCATAATGTAATGATAAAAAATTAAACTTTCATATATTTTAGATTCATTGCACACCAACTGAAATATTTCAGGTCTTTTATTGTTTTAATACTGATGATTTTGGCATACAGCTCATGAAAACCCAAAATTCCTATCTCAAAAAATTAGCATATTTCATCCGACCAATAAAAGAAAAGTGTTTTTTAATACAAAAAAAGTCAACCTTCAAATAATTATGTTCAGTTATGCACTCAATACTTGGTCGGGAATCCTTTTGCAGAAATGACTGCTTCAATGCGGCGTGGCATGGAGGCAATCAGCCTGTGGCACTGCTGAGGTGTTATGGAGGCCCAGGATGCTTCGATAGCGGCCTTAAGCTCATCCAGAGTGTTGGGTCTTGCGTCTCTCAACTTTCACTTCACAATATCCCACAGATTCTCTATGGGGTTCGGGTCAGGAGAGTTGGCAGGCCAATTGAGCACAGTAATACCACGGTCAGTAAACCATTTACCAGTGTTTTTGGCACTGTGGGCAGGTGCCAGGTCGTGCTGAAAAACGAAATCTTCATCTCCATAAAGCTTTTCAGCAGATGGAAGCATGAAGTGCTCCAAAATCTCCTGATAGCTAGCTGCATTGACCCTGCCCTTGATAAAACACAGTGGACCAACGCCAGCAGCTGACATGGCACCCCAGACCATCACTGACTGTGGGTACTTGACACTGGACTTCAGGCATTTTGGCATTTCCTTCTCCCCAGTCTTCCTCCAGACTCTGGCACCTTGATTTCCGAATGACATGCAAAATTTGCTTTTTCATCCGAAAAAAGTACTTTGGACCACTGAGCAACAGTCCAGTGCTGCTTCTCTGTAGCCCAGGTCAGGCGCTTCTGCCGCTGATTTCCGAATGACATGCAAAATTCTGTGCACGGTGGCTCTGGATGTTTCTACTCCAGACTCAGTCCACTGCTTCCGCAGGTCCCCCAAGGTCTGGAATCGGTCCTTCTCCACAATCTTCCTCAGGGTCCGGTCACCTCTTCTCGTTGTGCAGCGTTTTTTGCCACACTTTTTTCTTCCCGCAGACTTCCAACTGAGGTGCCTTGATACAGCACTCTGGGAACAGCCTATTCGTTCAGAAATTTCTTTCTGTGTCTTACCCTCTCGCTTGAGGGTGTCAATGATGGCCTTCTGGACAAGCAGTCAGGAGTTAATTAGTTGATTCAGATGATTAGGTTAATAGCTCGTTTAGAGAACCTTTTCATGATATGCAAGTTTATTTTTTTGAGATGAGGACCTGTATTTTTGATATTTATATATAGGATATATATATATATATATATATATATATATATATATATATATATATATATATATATATATATATATATAGACACACACACACACAGGTGCATCTAAAAAAACTAGAATATCGTGAAAGTTCTTTTTTTTTTGTAACTTATTTCAAAAAGTGAAACTTGCATGTATTCTAGATTCATTACATGTAAAGTAAAACATTTTTTTTTTTTTTTTTTTTTTGTTTTTTCTTTTTTCATTTTGATGATAAGAGCTTATTGCTCATGAAAGTCAAAAATAAAAAAGTCAAAAATCCAGTATCTGAAAATATTAGAATATTTACATTTGAGTTTCATTAAATGACCATCCCTACAGTATAAATTCCGGGTATCTCTTGTTCTTTGAAACCACAATAATGGGGAAGACTGCTGATTTGGAAATGTTCCAGAAGACAATCATTGATATCCTTCACAGATAGGTTAAGTCACAGAAGGTCATTACTGAAAGCGGTGGCTGTTCACAGAGTGCTGTATCAAAGCATATTAAATTCAAAGTTGACTGGAAGGAAGAAATTGGGTAGGAAAAAGTAGCCAAGCAACAGGGTTGACTGCAAGCTTGCGAATACTGTCAAGCAAAACCGATTTAAACACTTGGGATAGCTTCACAAGGAGTGGACTGAAGGTGGAGTCAGTGCATCAAAAGTCACCACGCTCAGACGTCTACCAAGCCACTTCTGAAACAGAAACAACGTCAAAAGCATCTTACCTGGGCTAAGGAGAAAAAGAACTAGACTGTTGCTCAGTGATCCAAAGTCCTCTTTTCGGATAAAAGTGAATTTTGCATTTCATTTGGAAATCAAGGTCTGGAGGCAGACTGGAGAGGCACAGAATCCAAGCTGCTTGAAGTCCAGTGTGACGTTTCTGAAGTCAGTGATGATTTGGGGTGCTGTGATGTCTGCTGGTGTTGGTCTATTTGTTTTATCAAGTCCAAAGTCAATGCATGCGTCTACCAGGAGATTTTGGAGCACTTTATGCTTCCATCTGCTGACAAGCTTTATGGAGATGCTGATTTTCTTTTCCAGCAGGAATTAGCACCTGCCCACAGTGCCAATACCACGTCCAAGTGGTTTGCTGACCATGATATTACTGTGCTTGATTGGCCAGCCAACATGCCTGACCTGAACCCCAAATGGAATCTGTGGGATATTTTCAAGAGAAAGATGAGAAACAGTCGATCTAACAATCCAGACAAGCTGAAGGCTCAACAGTGCCTCAGCAGTGCCACAGGCTGATCGCTTCCATGCACACCTCACCGATGCTGGAATTTGTGCTAAAGGAGCCCCAACTAAGTATTGAGTGCATCAAAGAACATATTTTAAAGAACTTGAACTTTTCTGTTTTGCAAATCCTGTTTTTGATTGATCTTAGGAAATATTCTAATATTTTGAGATACTGGATTTTTGACCTTCATGAGCTGTAATCTGTAATCATCAAAATGAAAACTAAAATTTTACTTTAGTGCAGTGAATCTAGAATATATGAAAGTTTCACTTTTTGAAATAAGTTACAAGAAAAAGAACTTCACGATATTCAAATTTTCTGAGATGCACCTGTATATGTGTGTGTATATATAAAGCTTTATTTATTTTAATCAGTTTTAGTTTTAGCAGTTTTAGTACTTCAGAATTTTATTTCAGTTAGTAGCCAAGGCAGCATTTCTTATTTTCATAAAAAAAATTTAGTAGACATTTATATTTTATTTCAGATTTATTTGAATTCCAGGAAATTAATTGTAATACTTTTAATTGTAGTTCACAAAAATAACACTGTAGCAAAGTACCTAAGGTGTCCCTCTCCTCTCTTCCAGCCCTCTAAAGCTGCTCGCAGTAGTTCTTGGAATGACAGATGTGACAAAAATGTCCCATTGCAGATAAGTATTTGGAGCAAAAAC
Source organism: Cyprinus carpio (assembly GCF_018340385.1). Taxonomy (NCBI): domain Eukaryota; kingdom Metazoa; phylum Chordata; class Actinopteri; order Cypriniformes; family Cyprinidae; genus Cyprinus; species Cyprinus carpio. The sequence goes on along the minus strand of NC_056613.1, from coordinate 11,231,095 downwards.
TATGAACCAGGTAGCACCCAGCCAAAGAGACCTACAACCCCCAAAAGACCCCCTCCTACCCAGGGCAAAGAGAAGATCATTAGCATGCAGAATCTAAAAATGCCCCAAAGAGAGTCACAGGTGAAAAGACCCTGTGAAGGTAAGCAGGCCTTGGTGCAATAAATATAAATCTCAAGGAGGGGACGGATTATTTTGACACCTGATTGGGCATGTTTATATGTAATGTTTTGTCTTTTTTTAGACACCAGCCTCTCTGTGGATGACCTGTTAGGGCAGTATTCAGCTGGTGTAAAGAGACGCTGTCTTGAAACTCCGCCCACCACTGAGCTGCTGACCAATGACAACATTGTTTCTAAGGAGAAGAAGGGGTGTGGAAGCACAGTTGGACTGTGCCACCCTCGAAATCGCTTTGCAACACTGTTGCAGTGGAGGAACCAATCAGAAGAGGGCACTGGAGAGCAGGTCACACGCAGCAGGTATGAGCACGTTGGGAAACTTACTAAAGGAATGTGTACTGTTCCTATCACAAGTTACTGTTAGACCTTAATTTTCTCATTACACACACAATCAAGGGTTAAATTGGACCTGACTGTTACGTGGCACAACGGCATTAAATATACAGTGCTATATTATCTGAGAGGCCTGGTGGTTGTTCCTCCACCTCCAAAATCCCAGTTAAACTCTGCTGGCAATAATGGTTTGATTGAAATCTCCACCAGGTTCTTCTGCCATGGTGAATCCAATATGGCAGAGGCACAGGGAGATGCACTAAAACAAGATTCACCTCAGCCTGCAAAGTCTCTAGAGACTTCTGTCTCACAGTCTGAAGGAAGCACACCAGCATTCTGTCAGGACCCTGAGCCAGAGAGAGAGCAGACCAAAGAGGAGTCATCCAGCCCATCTGCATCTCCATCTCACTCCTCCAGGCCTGCTAGTTTGGGTCTCGGGGTCTTTAGTTGGTCAAGAAGCACCAGAGAACTCAATAAATCTGCTTCACAACAACCCACCATCACCACAGACAGACACCGCTCTTCCACAAATTCAGGATTATCCACCCTGCAGCAGTTCCACAGAAAGAAGGGCAGCTTCTCATGGGAAGGATCAGGGCTTTCCCTCTCGTCCTCTCCTGTAGAGGGCACTGAGGATGCAGAGAAATCTCCCGGGTCTCCCCCATCTCAAGACAGTGCATATTTCTCTCAGTCTAGCAGCATCTCTGCTGGTGTGGAGGACTCCCTAGTCACAGAGGACAACTCTGATAAGGTGAGAAAATTTACTTTGATCCATTCATATTTGATACTGTCAACCATAAAAGAATATTTCACCCAAAAATGAAAATGCTGTCATCATTTACTCACCCTCATTGTCTCTCCATTACCCCCCCCCCCCCCCCCATACAATTTTTTGTGTGTGTAAATAAAACCAACCACTGCTGTGAAAGATTTAAGTTTCACTTTCCGTGATACATGACTGACAAGGATTTAAATCTTTAACAAGGTTCAATTTGACACAGGCATAGTGAAAGACTACTTTTTTTTTTTTTTTTTTTTTTTTAGATCAGGTAGGGTACAAAATTTCAAATCATTTCAGCCTGTTCTAATTTGATTTTTGGATGCTGTGAACATAGGCGCCAAATGGCTGAGCACCCACGGAAAAAAAAGATATTATCTTCACTGTCATATTGGCAAAACGGATCTGGCAAACTATCTAATGCATATTTGTGTTTGGAGAAAATAAAAAAAGGATTATTTTTGTTCAACACTGTGCTTAAGCAGTTTTCACAGCAGCTCATATTTATGCAATCACATGGAGTTTTATTTGGCAGTAATATGTGCTTTAAAGTTGAAAAAATTAGCAGCATATTTGTTCATTTCCTCCATGAAAATCTCTATGCAATTAGTGTAAACATGCACACAGACTTCATCGAATACTTCTTGCATCATGATTTCATCTTACTCTATGTGTGGATTATTTGGTTTTATTTAGTACAAATCTTCAGTTTCATCAGCTCTGATAAGAAATAAACAACATGATATGCGGCCAACCAATGTTAACTATCTATTCTGCCGTGCAAAGGCAAAAGACTGTAACTTTGATTATCATCGAAAATGAGTTATTGATATTTATGGGATATTCAAGACATCCTTTATCATGTGTATAAGTATCTTGAGTCAATTTTGTTGTTTTTCTGAGAAAATAATGGGTCGTCTCAACCGTAACTTCGAAGTTATACGTTGTTCTGCCTTTGTTTTACTGGCCATTAAAGTCTGCCGCATTTTAATTACGGTGTAGACAAACGAATTAGATAGATCGCGATCTACCAAACAGCTCCATATAACAAAGTAATGTAAAGACTAGATACCTTGGCATCAATGCGTAATAGTGAATAACCTTTTAAAGATTTTTATTTTTTTTGTAATGCAGATTATTCACCAGGCTGTCACTTAGTTAGACGCGTGTGGACTTGAATGCCGTAGCTAGCATGATCAATCATAAAATTTACTAACGGTTCGCAATTAAATCCATATCCTACGTTTTGTTGTAACCCGATGGTGATGAACGTCATCATAGATGTTTAATCCATAAGCATTCTGAGCATTATACACATTTGTTGGCGTTCACATCAATTCACAACTTGTTCTTTTAGGTTAGGCTATTTCATACAAATCAATATAAAAGCAATTATGCTATGTCTAGCATTCTTTTACGTTACTGAGCATAGCAAATACATTGATATCCACGGTATCCACTCATGTTTAACTTTTAGTCTGCTTGTTACAATAAAAAAAAAACTTAATACAGTCAATATTACTATATGCAATATCCTATATGAGACAGCCAATTCGTCACTAGATTTTATACAGGTGTTACTATAATGATTTTGTAAATGATGATCAGCTACCAAATATTGATAATGTGAAAGTTACTGCTTTTTGCCTTGGTGTGACTTCTCACGATTTGCAGACAATGCAAAGGCAGAGTACATTAACTTCAAAATAGGGGTAAAAATCAAGTTTGAGCTCACAATTTTTTTAATGTAGATAATTTTCTTTATTAAAACATCTAATTGTTAAATTTCCAGTGTCCTGCCTATGATTAATTTGGCTGGACAAGTATAAAACATTAAAGTCGTTTATCTCTGTTTCACACTCTAGCGAGTTAAGGTCTTTTGTCTTTGTAGGGCAGTATTAATCAAAACACAAAACATTATTTACCCCGTTTGTATCTATGAGGTGTCGTTTTCCTGTGTGTTAATGTGACTGTCGAATGTCTGACTACTTGACTCTTGGTAATATATTTTATCCCCCGCCCCCAGCACACAATTTCACTATCAGTCAAATATCGGCAAGATTCAACAATTCTGTTTCAACCATCTGACTAAATCGTTAGTCGGGGACAACCCTAGTTCTAATATTAGGGATGCATGACATATGTATATTGGACTGGATTTTTAATTATGCATGCTCATTTGCCCTGTTTTTATAGATTTTATGTTTAAGATTACAAGTGTTACTTACAGTGTATCTTAAAAAAAAAACTCAACATAATTCAATAACAGTTCAATGTGGTGTTTAGCACATCTCATAATAAATATTCATTTTTATACTGTATATTATAATGACTGCATTTACGTAGCATTTAATAGTTTCCTTTTTAGTGTTTTATTTGTAATTTAAGCAAAATAGAATTTTATTACTGACCATTTATTAGTTATTTCTGTTTTGTTTCTTTTTTATTCTTTCCAAAGGAAAAGGAGAGAGATTCAGATTTCTCCAACAGCCCAAGCAGTTCTCCCACAGACAAGCTGAAACCTGCTCTGAACAGAACAAAGGCACGTCCGTCTAATCGTGACCCAAAACCACAGTCTGCATTCTGCATTTCCATTTCCTTACACCGTAGAGTGTGGGAGTGGGGGGGAATTAAACATTGATATGATTTTTCCCCACACCTCCACCCTCAGTCTGACTTCCTACACCTGTTCTCTAGGTTTCAGGGTTGTCTCGGAAACAGCCTTGTGGGCAGGGTAAAGGTGGTAAAATCGAGACCTCCGCTCCTGCTAGGCCAAGCGGTTTGAGGAAGAAAGCGAGTGGGAAAAAGAGTACTGTCAACAATGAGAACAGTCCAGGCCTGCAGGCCACCATCAGCGGCCTCTGGGGGGCCTTCAGCTTCAAGAAGTAAGTCAGCCTGTGTGTAACTATGTGATTATGTAAATAAATGAATCAACATGGCAGATGGCAAGCCCTCACACTGTCCAATTCATCTTCTACTGTTTGTTTAAGTCTGTCATTACCACCTGTGGCCAGCAGGGGCAGTAGTGGGATAAACTGTTAACACCAAGAGACTAAACTAATGGGAGTGGTGCTGTTACCTAGTTGATATGTGAACAACAGAGGTGTAACTAATTGCTTGGGTAAAGTGAGAGTCATTGTAGTAGTTTAGAGAAGGGTGGTGCCTGCTCACTATGAAAGGAAATACATTCCCATTATGAAGTCAGGCCTGAGTTGAATAATAAGGGCCTGAGTCAGTGCAGGATTGAAGGGGGAGGGGCTAATCAACATGAAACTAGTTCATGAAACTAGAGAAGTATCTGATGACTGCTTCTTTCTCCTACTTTTTGGCGTTTGAAAAGTTGTCCATAAGTGTTCTATTTTAAAGCCATATGATAGGACCGACCAAAATGGCCACATGCTTTGATGTGAATGTATTGAAATGTCTGTGCGTGTGTTTGTTTAGGACAATCCAAAGCTGAGCACTTGCCAGAAAGGAGAGCCCATGTCTCCGGTCAGGGACAATGTGATGACTGAACTGACTGAAGTAGAGCAAGAGATTCTCATCATCGCAGAATGAAATGTCATCTTTTCAATCAAATCATTGTTTCTTTTAACAGCAACAGCCAGTCTTTCAAACATACCGTGTATGTTCATGTTTTGTATGATATATAAACATTTTAGTATAATGAATTGTTTTTATTATTATTTCAAGTCAATAAATACATGGTTCTCTCTTAGTAATGTTTGTTTTCTGATATGTGTCCTGCTATAATTTAGTTCATTTTGATACTAAGAATTTGACATTTTTATGAGGTGCGATCATTAAACCTGTGTAACCTATAGATAATTCTGACTTCTAAGGCTAAATATATGCAGTAGGAGATGTGGACCATAAAATGCTGAGTAAACTTATATCAACAATCATAAGTAGGCTTTTATGAAGCAATGACAAAAGCTTATTCAATAAATCATAGTGAATCCAGATTATTTAAAGTCATGAAATCAAAATGGAGGTTTTTTTTAATAGTGTAATTACAAATGATTTATCACTGCACACATCATAAACCAATTGTGACCTCTTCACTACGACTTCTCTCTGATGACGTGTAAAGCAGTTGAGGGCTTGGCAAAAAGCTTGTTCAATTTTCAGATGAGTTTCATTCAACCATTGTTTGCAACGCCCGCTTTCTACAATCCAATAGGTTTTCGATAGTGAAAAGTCCCACCCTACATGCTTTCTTGTTTGATAAGCCATTTCATTCAGACACACGTCACATCACTAGTGAAAAATCACGACGTTTCTGTTTCGTGGTGACTTGCTCTATTTTTTTTTTAAATGCATGTTATTGATGCATTAAAAAAAAGCATGTTTATTTTACTTTTTTAAATATTTTTAGATTGTTTTAACCTTGTAATTTTTAAATAAAATGTCAAAACTCGATTATGTCACAATAAAGAAGAAAATTGATTACAGTTACATCGCTAAAATGATTTGCGATATGGATTCCAATTTAAATGTAATTTACAGATGTGAATGTCGTGTCCCTTGTTATGTAGCTACTCAACATAATTTACAGCCTTTTTTAAAGGAAATGTTTAAGTTTACCCTGCAGCCGTGCCTATATTTGCAGTGTGCAATGCACTACAGTTTTGGAATTAGTTTATCTGAATTCCACCTAAATGAACAAGTCAAAGTGTATTGTGCTATGTGTGGGTTGAACAGTATTAGGCTGGCTAAAGGAATGTAGTATGTGAGTGAACAAATGCCTGAGGTACAATGCCTCATGCCTCACTCCTCCTTTAAGACATAAGAAGACACCTCTCAAAGATGTTTTACCTTATCAGGTCAGTTTCACAAAAATGTGCTCACTGAGAAACAAGCACTCTTGTATTAGAGACTTATTAGCATGATCTTAGTGCTGTTTTCCTTGAATACAAATAGTTCTCTGGCTCTTCAATTCTTTGGGTGTTTCTAAGTCATCTAACTCACTCACACTGTAAGTTTATGAACGCATGTAAGATGCCCCCGAGCAGGACAACTGCTTTAAGAAATGCTGGGACATGTTAAACACAACATATCCAAAGGGGTCTGCAACTGTTTGTGTGTTCTTAAGGAAGCAGTGCCCAAAATGCAGTAGTTATTTATGATTCATAAAGTGACTTTTTTTTTTATCATCACAAGAGCAATCCCACTGGAGCAAACTGGGTTTAAGTGCCCTTACTGAAGGGCACAATGGTAATGATACTAAAGGCTCCTTGTTGGCCTTGTACGACCAACTGTCCTTTTAGTGAGCAGCACTAAACTTGTATATCAGAAATGGGGGCACTAAACTTGTATATCTAGAAAATTACATTTTGCATTGTTTTCATGTTCTGTAAAAAGTGAATTGTGTTTTAGAGGAAACCAGTTATATTGGAATGTACAGAGAAAGACTCATTGCATAAAACATATCCACTGTCACTTGCTCGATAAGAATCTTGTTTCTTCAACTTTAAGCACTTTTATGGCCCAGGGACATTTATTAAATTAACCATTTATTTTTGTTACACGAGGACACATTAAAACTGTATTGGAAACTGAGTAAACAGTGAAATAAATTTGAAATTCAATATTTATTTTGTGTGAAAATGATTTCTATAAAGATTTGTGATATTACGATGTTTTCACTACAAATTGTGCAAAAATGTAAATTTTATAGTCGTGGCCGCATCACCACCTCGGGTGTGCATTATGTTTCGAATAATTCAACGGCCCGTCGTCAATTATTCCTTACTTAACTTTTTCACAAATCCCATATTTGAAGAAAGTTCAATAATGCTACCTCTTCATCATTCACACATCCTTGTGCTCTATCTGTAAAAACAATGGACTTTTTTACTGTCCCCTTTGGCCTGAGCTGTGCAGTTGCACTGAGTTACAAATACCTGAATGAGAAGGTGGAGTGGTGGCATTCTTCTGAAGTGTGCTCATGACGCTCAATCCCTGCCGCACCTAGTTTAAAAGGATACTTTACAGTGCCATGTCAAGTATATATTTGGGATATACATTGATTATAGAGCCTCAATTTATGTACTATCCACACATAAGAAAACTCTATAAAACAATAATTAGGTTTCAGTCTGGAACACAGAGGCATCTTATCTTAACACAATCAAGAACATATCCATTCTCGTCTAGCTTACGTCAGAGGACTCTGAATTTGACCCTGACCCCTGTGCTGTCACTGAGTGGAGATGTGCATCTTTGGCAGAACAAAGACCTTATGCTGTCACTACATATAGGCTTTGTATTATTTTTTGCAGTGAGTCATGAATTGGTTTACACAGTGTGAGACTGACTACTATGAAGAACTATAATTACTAGGGCCTTTAATATAAACTCCTTAAACACTTACCTCACCTTCATGAACATTCTTCAGGCTTCCCTCCTCCTCCCCACATGCACCACCTCTATTTTTATTCACTTCTACTACTACTCTAAAATTAAATAAAGTATAATCTTCTGTAAGTAGTCAATTTCAGGGTTTGCAAGTCAAACACATTTACCTTTATCCCACTTGAGGATAAGAAGATATGAAAATGTGAAATCTGAATTTCTGGGAGACATATTATTTTCTATTTGTTGACAAAATAATCATGTTTTGCAGATCACCCATGTAAATGCAGCAGCCGTTTTGTTTTTCTGGTCTTTGTATACTAAAGGACCTATACTTAAAATGAGTGAAATTATGTAAAAATCCCATATAATTAGAAACTATAAAACTCACCAGAGCCGGTGGCGTTGTTAAACCCAGAAGGTGAAACATGGAAAGAGGACCTTCAGCAAGAAGGCTGACTTGGATATTGCCTGTTTTTATAAATGTTTTTTATAAATATCTGACTCAGATGACAAAAAGTTGTACATTTCTTTAAAATGTACTTGATTTTAAGACATAGCATCCATTTTTATTTAAAAGTATGCATTTATATTGTTGTTTATCTAAAGTTTGAAATCTTTTTTATGCCCCCAGTTTCACAGACAAGGCTTAAGCTTGTCCCAGACTAAAATGCTTGTTTGAACTGTCTCAACTAAAAATATCTTGCTCTGACATATCTTAAAATATGTCAGTGCCATTGTTCTGTCTCAAGATGTATACCTGTAGCATTTTTATAAAAGCTGCTTAAATATCTTAATTTAACTAAGACCAAGTCCTGGCTTAAGCTAAGCCCCGTCTATGAAAGCGGGCCATGATGTATTAAGTTGTGGTCTAAGAGTCAGAACATACTGTAATTTGGGTAAACAGTTTGTTACTTAGAAATTAGCTTGTGCGCCATGAACTATTCGTGGCATTTTTTTTGTGTCTTAATTGTTAGTATTTCGAAAACAATTTGAGTATGTCAAAACCAGATCAGTGGTATCTGAAGCATTCAGTACTGAGACGATGGTGGCGTGTGCAATGACAAAAATGTGTTTTACACAATTCAAACTAGCAGTTGCTCAACCACATTTCATAGCACATATACCACAGTGACAGCAGTAAACAAAAGACCTAAAACAATCAAACTCTCAACTTGGACCAACCTGAGTAAAAGTGCTCTTTTTGTACTCCTTTAGACACCTGTTTCTGTGTCTGCATGAAGACTGAAGCAACTTTCATTCCTTGTTTTAAGTTCTTCCTTAATTAATGATGAGGCCTTAACATGTTTATGGCTAGAGGAGATCTTTTGTTTCCTGGTTGCTGGTTGACTATATTTCATTACAGAGATACAATGAAAGAGACAAGTTCATACCTGGAGCCCAGACGCTAAGACTTAGATGTAACATGAATAAATAAAAGTCAAAGACTCAACTCCAAAGTCCTCCCTTAAGGCAAAAGCACTGTTCTTGTCACAACATGTGCACAAGCTCAATACCACAGTCAGCCTTCATGCATTAGCCTATGCTAAGCACACAAGGTGCTTTCCTCTCTCAAACACTTTCTTTTGAGGTTCGGTAATATATCAGTGGATTTCATGACAGTGCAGTCAATAGGAGCTTTGCTGAGTACACTGAAAATGGCTCAAATGAGGGTCATAAATGGGTGATTCTTCAGTTAGATGCACTTTTGACTTGCCTACTTGAAATCTTGAAAAATTAAACTTCTTCAAACTACATTTTACTCTGTGGATTTTTAATTGTGTGATAGTTTAGTTTTTGGAGAAAACGTTGGCTAAGCCATAGCTATCGTTCACTCAACATAGTGAAATTAAAAAGAAATCATTCACTTCTGAATTAAACCAGTTGGATAATGACACTAACAAATCTACTCTCAGATCATGATGTTAAAAAAAAAAAAGTTCAAAGGGAGATGTTTTCAGAGATGTTCTTGCATGTCCCTTTTCATTTCTAACTCTAAAAACCTTTTAAAAACTCTTAAATGCTTGGTGTGATGCTATGATAGCAGTGTGTTCAAAAATACAAAGTTGTACACATAAATATATAAGTTTTACACAGAAGCGTGAAGTAGAATTACCAAACATCAACTTTTTTTTTTTAATATATAAATGTATTAGTCCAAAAGTCCAAAATGAATTTTCCACAAAATACTCTAGTAATTAAAGAATCAAATAATGTTTAAATGAATACTGCAACCAAATATACAATTACCTTGTAGTGAGCACATTCAAAATGTAAAATCTCATTCTATGAATAAACTTTTACCTTTGTGCTGAACTGTAAACATTAACAATTGCAGCAGAGTTTAGTGTCCATGGAGTTAAATCACATTCTCTCTGCAAACAAATACCAACAAACCCTGTATTGTGAAGATGAGTGGTTACTCATTTGCATTGACATAGCCTCTTCTTGTAAATGTAACAATTCATAGAAGCTATTTTCTGCCATAAATAGTGGTTAAAGGCTCCATTTCTGCTGCCAAAAGCTTAACGTTCCAAGGTGGCTGATAGCAGTACTCTTTACTAAGAAATGTGACTGTACTACAGTTCCTAGAAAATAAAACAAAAACTCTCACAAAAATGTCTTTATTGTATACCAGTATGGCAAATCATTTCAGAACAACGAATTAACACCTTACATTCACACCTTAATGACTTCATGACTTTCTTAAACTTTCAGTATTGTTCAACCAGACAGCAGTTTCCTGTTGGACGTTTGGTGGCTCATTTGATTGAATATTCTTCAGAAGTGCTGAGAAATGTGAACAAGCATTTCTGAAATACACTTGTGGGTGTTGAATTAACATTACAGGGATCATTTACCCAAAATTTTGTCATCATTTTCTCACCCTCACGCCTCCCAAGAACACCTCAGACCCCCCCCCCACCTCCCTTAAAAAATATTGGTTCCAGCACTCCCCGATGCTCTCTGAAACCCCCCGTTGAGAAACATTACTGTAGCGCTATGCATTCATATGCATTTCAGAAAGAACTTAAGGGTGTGTGGCACAAGACTGTTAAGGCCAAACCCTTGCAAACAAAACAAACAAAACACACTTTAGTTTTTCTCATAGGCTGTTTCTAAGCTGTTGTTTCTAAGAAAAAAACCATGGCCCCTACAAATATTAAATATTTGGCCACATCCTTGACTAAAAATGAGCTAAATTAGCTCAGCATAGCATTAATATGACCGTTTTATAGTGTGAAAATCAACAAATGCAAGTTTGCAAGTCCATTCTGGATTATTTGGGGCTGATTTGGATCAAATCACTGTTACTTTGGCAATTCTGAACTGAAGCTCTCTGTGACGTAGAAAACATAATTGAAATATATAACACAAACATTTAACTGCATCATGCCACAAATTGTCATGTAAATTTATAGTCACTTATAAACTTACTCTCTGTGTCTGTAGTTTCGGTGTGTGTTGCTGTGTGCGTGTGTGTGTGGTTGCCATGCTGGTGCTGCAGAACCTGTTTGGTGGCTCCACATGCATTTATCTGACAGAAACCCCATGACAGAGAGGATGATAGTCATATTCACCTGGAGTTTAGAGGTGTCAACATCAACAGCTACAGATACACTCACATTAACCACATTGGGTAAGTGACTCACTCTGACTAGTGCTTAAATAAGTCATACAGAATCAGAAAGAACATCATAGTGTAATTTATCATCCTGCCTCATCTAATGGGAACTGATAAATTCACATGACAGGTTTGTCATGTCAAATCATACTTAAGATTGAAACAGCTCCTTTAATATCTCGTTTAATATTTGTGTTTGATGTGCACTTTGATTGTTGTTATAAATGTGAGTCTACTGAGGTTTTAGTGATTAATACTAGTTGTAATTTGAAAACGTTCACAAAAATGTGAACAGGAGAAACATTTTGATGAGCTGAAATTTTCATGCATCATGTGCACAGTATAAAAATCAGGAATAACTTATGATATGACTTTTGAAAGCAGTACTTTTTTTTGTTAGTATCAGATGATTTTAGAAGCAAGTCTTTGGGAAACTGTTGTGGTGGTAGGTAAAACTGAAACATTAGATGATTCCCACTGCTTATTAAACTCTATGAGCAGAGTAATTATATTGTTCTGATCTTGACTGTGAAAACTTAACTTTATTGTCAAGACCATCTAAGCCTTCTTATCACAGTCTGAATAATGTCCTTTAGAGAGACAAAACAGAAAAAAATGGAAGACAGCTGAAAAAGCCAAGAGAGATACAGAGTGATCTTGTGTTTATCTCCTAATCTTTCTTTCATCTGAACAAACTGGTTCGCCTCATTCTCCACAGTCCATCCATTCCTAAAACATTCCTGACACAAACCACACATACGCAATCTGTTACAGAGACAGAATACCAAGTTGAAAAGCATTTTATTTTGAGTTAAATTAGGTTGTTTAATAATCTAAAATCTGAAAAATTGGGCATGTAGAGGCTGTACTTTGCACATATGCACGGTTTGTGCAATTCTTTCTTTAAAAAATTAAAAATAAAATCTCTGCTTGCCTGTGAAATGTTAGCTCAAACCTCAGTGAGAGAATGAAGATGTCATAATGCCATAAAGCCACTGCCCATGTGATTGGTTACCAGTCTGCAGACCTTAAAACGGAGCATCATAAAGCATCATTTGTTTATATTTTGTTCTTATTAAAATGTGGTTTGCAGTATGGAATAGTATCTTCCTTTCTTATTTACTTCACTTTTTAACAAACACCTTCTCACTATGAGATCTAGTGGATGTAATTATCTGCTTTACAGATGATTACATCCTTCTTTGAAAAAGTGGAGGTGGTTCCTGACTTCTCCCTGCCACTTCCTTTTTCCATTTCTTTTTACACGCAATATTTGTTATTTTTACTTATTATTTAAACAACTGATCTTGATTTTAAAAAAACAATGCTATCAATCGATTCATTTTTAAAAACATGTAACTGGTGCTTAGATTAGCTTTATTACCAAGCAATGTACAAGACTACTAAAATGATGAAATATAGATGTAACAAGTGTCTCAAGAAGTGTGGGAAGAAGTTGAACAGGAAACAAGGAAGTAACCACACACGCATGCACTTATATGCTTATTTTATGGAGTAAAGATGACATGACGATTGCTTGCAACATGAGCAGGTCTAAATACAGGTCTGGCAATACATTCAAATTACAATTAGTCATTGTACTTCCATTGTATGTTCCTAAAAATACTAAAATTAAATGTTTTGTTGAATGGCTTTAGGTAAGTCATCTTCCTTGGAAATTTTAAATGTAGCCTACTTTTTAAAAATGAAGATCCACATAACATAGCCCTAAATGTAATGATAACGATTACTTCAAGTCTTGTTGCTTTTTGTTTTGGCAGATCTCCTGAAAACTGGTATTCATGACATGTCAGTTGTGTTTAAAGAAGTGAAGACATGATGGTTGGTACCCTCTCACCAAAATAACAATTTAAAGATTCTTGTCATTTTTTAACAGAATTGCACACAGAAAATATTCCTAACACCTGACAGGCATAGTCAGATTTGTTTAGCCAATCAGAAGTCAGGGCATGTCTGACTCAATGGTAAAGTCTGCTGGAAGTTTCAGCATGGCTAACAGTAGTTTACAGCACCTTGCATTTCACACATTCATTATACCTCTGATTACATCCTTGCCATGGCATAACATATAATTTTTACTTTTGCAAATAATATTATGTATTTATGAGATTATAAACAAAACCCTAATGTATGGTAGTAAGTCACCTTGTTTATGTGCAGAATGGAGAAACAAAGATTCACGCCCTCTCAGAGACTTTAACTTTGGAGGACACAGAAAAAGGAGGGGTTGACGTCTCAGGAATCACAAATCCAGCAATCAGCCTGGAGGAAGGTAAAGAACTTAAATGTATCCTATATGCTGCCTCAATCATACAACAAGCAAACGTAATGATAGTAATGGATTCTGTAACATACCTTTTCTCCTCTTTTTGTCTCTTGCAGGAGATCAGCTTGTTGCTGCAACCATTCATCTGGACCACCTCAGTAAAGATGAAGTGCTAAAATTGATCAGAATACTCGAGCCCTATGACAAAAACCTTGAACTCAAGACGGCAAAAGATTTGAAAGCAGGACTGGTAAGTAACCTTGAGAATTAAAGAAAAATCAAAAATACAGAATAATTTGGTCTCATCATGTCTTCATCTCATCTTCCTCTTTAGTCTCTTGGTGATCTTCGACTGAACAGTAAGGCAGGACGTCAAGCACCAGGTGTTAAGGTTAATGGGCTAAATGGACAGATAAATGCCCCAAGCCTTAAGGGTGGCATCTCAACCCCAACAGTAAATACAGAAATGCCACAGATTGAGCTAAAGGATGCCACACCTAACTTCAGCCACCCAGGGTTAAAAAAGCCAACTTTTGGCTTGTCTACACCAAATCTCAAAGGAGCAGGTCTGGATGGTACATTTGAAGCACCTGATGTCAGTGTCTCTACCCCTACACTTAACACCCCAGATGTTTCTGTTAATGTGGACAAACCTGAACTGAAGACCAAAACGCCCAAGTTCAAAATGCCCACCTTCAGTCTACATGATAAAAAACCAAAGGTTGATGGTGATGTGAATCTAACTGCCCCAGATCTAAATGCTGACCTGAAAACCCCTAATCTGAATCTGTCAGCCCCAAAGATTAATGGAGAAATTGGGACCCCTGACGTAGACATGACCTTGCCAAAAGCTGAGCTCAGTGGTCCAAACCTGGACATTGAAACATCAAAAGCTAATATCGAAGCTCCCTCTGGCAAGATAAAATTTCCTAAATTAAAGAAAGCAAAAACTACAAAAGTAAAAGTACCAGAGGCGAGTGTTGATGCAAATCTTTCTGCTCCAAAAGTAAATGCAGATGTCAGTGCACCAAATGTTGACATTGATCTGCCAAGAGCCAACCTTGAAGCTCCAGATGTAGATATTAAAACTCCTGATGTTGATATAAATGCTCCCTCTGGGAAAATAAAGTGGCCAAAAATGAAGAAACCCACATTTGGGCAGAAGGTTAAAGCACCAGAGGTTGGCTTAGATGCCAATGTCTCAACACCTGATTTAAGTCTCTCAGCACCAAAGATAGATGGAGATATCAGCATCCCAAAAGGAAATGTCAATTTACCAAGCGCTGATGTTGATGTAAAGGCACCTGATGTAGACATTAATGCTCCGACTGCAAAGCACAAGTTCTCAACTCTTAAAATGCCAAAGCTAAACTTACATAAATCAAAGCGGAAAACTCCAGATCTAAATGCAGAGATACATGCACCAGACTTGGGCATGTCGGCTCCTGGGGTAGATATTAATCTGCCAAAAGCTGAACTGGAGGGACCGAATCTAGATGTCAAGACACCAGACCTCAACCTCTCTGCTGCAGATCTAGACATTAAAACTCCAGCTGCTGATGTGACGGCACCAGATATTGGTATAGAAGCTCCATCTGCAAAGTTAAAGAAACCCCATGTTAAATTGCCTAAAATAAATCTATCTGGGCCAAAAATGAAAGGTCCAGATGTCGATTTCAATGCAAAGGCAGATCTCCATGGACCGGACCTAGACCTGAAAGCTCCAGATCTCAGTCTTTCAGCACCCAAAGTTGATGGCAAACTTAGTGCTCCAAATGTGGATCTGAACTTGCCCAATGCTAATGTCAAAAGTCCAAATGTAGACCTTGAAGCCCCAGACATTGACATTGATGCCCCCTCTAGCAAAGCCAAGGTACCTCACTTTAAGCTGCCTAAATTTGGTCTTTCTGGACCTCGGGTTAAAACACCAAAACTAGATGCACCTAATGTGGATGTGAACATGCCCACAGCAGAACTCAAAGCACCTAATGTAGATGTTAAAGCACCTGATCTTAGTGTTTCAACACCTAAAGTTAAAGGTGAAATTTCTGCTCCTTCTTTAGACCTTGGTTTACCAAAAGCCAACTTAAATGCTCCAAGTGCAAACATCGGGGGAAATCTAAATTCACCAAATCTCAATCTCTCCACCCCAGAAGTAGACCTAGACTTGCCAAAAGGACCTGATGCTACCCTTAAAGTCCCAGATGTTGACATTAATGCCCCATCTGGAAAATATAAGATGCCACATTTCAATTTGCCAAAACTGAATTTAACTGGGCCTGAGCTGGATGCTAATGCAGATCTAGATCTCTCAGTTCCCAAACTCGAAGGAGAATTAAATTCACCTAGTGTTGACTTAAATCTTCCAAAAGCTGAGGTCAGTGTGCCTGGTGTAAATGCAACTTTACCAAAAGCTGAGGTCAGTGTTCCCAATGTAGATTTTAAGTCCCCAGACTTAGAGGCTCCGTCTGGAAAGCTAAAACTGATTACATTTAAGAAACCAAAAGCTGACCTTTCTGGTCCAAAAGTGAAGACACCTGAGATTGACTTAAATACAGAAGCTCCTGATCTCAGCCTCTCAGCTCCAACAGTTGATGCAGATGTCAAAGTGTCAGATGCTGATATAAACCTTCCCAAAGCAGATGTTGACATCAAAGCTCCCAAAGGAAAGCTGAAATTCCCAACACTCAAAAAGTTTAACATGTCTGGTCCAAAAGTCAAATCTCCTGATGTTGACATTGCTGCTGACATAAATGGACCAGACCTTAACCTATCTGCACCGGAGGTTGGTACTCCTGATCTTGATGTGAGTCTTCCAAAAGCTGGGGTTGATGTCGATGTACCCACAGCAGATGTTGACATCAATGCTCCCAAAGGAAAGCTGAAATTCCCAACACTCAAAAAGTTTAACATGTCTGGTCCAAAAGTCAAATCTCCTGATGTTGACATTGCTGCTGACATAAATGGACCAGACCTTAACCTATCTGCACCTGAGGTTGGTACTCCTGATCTTGATGTGAATCTTCCAAAAGCTGGGGTTGATGTCGATGTACCCACAGCAGATGTTGACATCAATGCTCCAAAAGGAAAGCTGAAATTCCCAACACTCAAAAAGTTTAACATGTCCAGTCCAAAAGTAAAATCTCCTGATGTTGACATTGCTGCTGATGTAAGTGGACCAGATCTGAATCTATCTGCACCTGGGGTTGGTACTCCTGATGTTGACATGAGTCTACCAAATGCTGGGGTTGATGTAGATGTTCCAGGCATCAACGCTGAAGTTGAGGGCTCCAAGCATAAGGTAAAATGGCCCTTCAAATGGAGAAAATCCACTGAATTAAAGGATGCGGATATTAACATTAAAGCACCAGAAGTAGATGGTACCACTGCAGAAATTAAACTCCCCAAAAATATACCATTGTTCAAGTCTCACCGCCTACCTGACAGCAACATTGACAGTGTCTTACAAGAACTCACTGGAGCGGTTGACCTCAGTACTGACTCTACAAAATCAACTAATGACGCGGTTGTCTCGGTCTCCTCAGTCAAGACAAATCTTAAAGCTTCTTCTCCGTCTGTTGGGGTCAATGGACAGACAGCTAGTGTAGATATCCGAGAAAGGTTGAGATTGTCTAATACACGTACTACAAGCCCAGATTTTGGCATATCTTCAGAACCAGGCACCCCTACAAAAGTGAATAGAGGAACATTTAAAGTCACAAAGCCTGACGCTGATAAGGACTACCCAGTAATTGATACAACTAGCAATGAAGATGATGCCAAGATTGCCCTCAGCTTGAACAACATGCTTGGTTTAAACTTTAAATAAAACCAAGAGCCTTGTTAGTGTAATTCCACACCCACTGCATAGTGCAAATGTAAAATATGTATAAAAAAAATTGTTAGTGTAATTCCACACCCACTGCTATAAATATATAAAAATATAATAATATATCACTGCATAGTGCAAATGTAAAATATGTATAAAAAAAAACAAAAAACAAAAAATTGGTAGAGTATTGACAGAAGAATTTTTGAATTTGACAGAGATGTACATATTTTTATATTCAGTTACATACATATTTGTATAAAGTTCTCTTTAAATGTGCAATGATTGTATCTTCTTAAAACATTGACAAGAACATGAAGGAAAATATGCTGAATCTCTAATTCTGTCTTATTTGTCACTGTTTTTATGTAATAATATCTAATATATAGTCTTTTGTTTATACTTATTTCCATTCCAGTTATATACATCTATATATTTGTCAGTATTGCATATTGGAAAAAAATAAAAATAAAATAAAATAAGTCTTTTTACATCTATTAAATATCATGTGTCTTTCTGTGTTTCATGAAGACAAGTCTCTCATATCTCAATCTCACAAGAATCTCACAAATCTCTCAAAAGACTTCAATAAAGTTTATGATATGATCATTGCATGGAAAATTCATTTTAACACTTCAGGCCAGTTTTGATGATGTCAGACCATTATTCACCACTGCGACACCAGTAGTTCATAATGTATTGCAGATGAAAAATACTTTGTATTTACACTATAATGGTAGTTATAACAAATATTCAGATACTGTGCATACAAAACTTTTATTTTTAAACAGAACCCCTGATGCACATAAACAGGCTTTAATTTTTAGACACAGGAAATAAAAAGCTAGGTAGAGTACATGGCACAAAACCAAACACTTTTTAAAGTCTTGTTTAGCAGAGGTAATGTTGTCACATTCTACTATCTGCATTGTAATTTACATTTGACCATACATTTCGAAACACCCTGCATTTTTTAAACTAATATTTTCAATAAAGTCCAGTCAACATCCAGATCCACAGTTCTCTGCAGTTATACTGCTATGTTACCACTCCTTTCTCAGAGACATGCTAAGTCTTTCTTAAAGTCTCAAAATAATAATAAAAAATAAGTGCCATTCATACCAAACATGATACTAAATTCAAGTGCTCAGTGAGCAGTGCAATGGGAATTTTGATATATATCACAATGTTTTACAAGCTCAAATTAATGTAAAACAATGAAGGAGATTCAGTATTTATACACTGAAAGGAGATGCAGTTTTTGTGTGATTAATTCTAGAACGACCCTGTTACTAGAATGGAGGCAAGAATAAAGATGAAAAGTTGTCTTAAAACTCATTTATATATCGAAAACAATGACTCATTATAGTATATGTTACTAATTAAAGGACACTTCATAAGACCACCAACTCTGGCACACTGCAAGCAGATGACTGTTTGTATTAAAATAAATTAAATGCTGTATGACCGGAATCACAGAGAATTTCCAGACAGAATCTAAATGAGTAATCACACCTGAGCGGTCTTTCCATTTTCTAGTGCTGGGGTGCTACTGCATATATTTGTTGATTTTACCACATAGCTAATGCAGCTAACCAGACAGTGACATATGGAGTGATAAAACCAACCAAAGGTTACCAAAAAATAAACTACGTCCAGTGTACAACCTCGTAAACACCGTCTTTGTACCACCCGTTCAGTAATGTGTGTTCTGACCTGCTGTCCATCCCTGCAGTCATGAATTTCAGTTTCTACCAACATGGTTCTCCTTTGAGGTCCAGTTATTGTGAAGTACCAGCTAATGGGCCTGCTGCCAGCGTGAGGGCCAGTCGTTCTCCATCCATCTCTGGAGCAATCGAAGCACATCGATGCGCTGGTAAAGCTGGCAGAGTGCGGTGAGCTCCGTGACAGGTTTCTGGTTGTAGCGCAGGAGGAACTCTTGAGTGGGACTGTGGTAGGTGGGACCGTGTGTGCGCTGCTCTAGAAGCGTGAGCTCATCGTAGCTCATTCCCCAGCGGCTTGCAAAGTTCTTCCAGTTTTTGACAGTGCAGTGAGTCGCATCGAGCTTCAGTCTTAGAGTATACAGAAGGTCTTCGTCGTTCATCAGGTCACTGATTTTGGGTGGAGGAGCAGAACATAAACACTCCTTACAAGCCTTATGTTCTTTACCGAAGTCTACAGAGTGGGGAAAGAAAAGCATACATTGCATAAAGTCGGGATATCTCCAAAATTCATGCTAACAGTAACAATAGCACTCCAAAACCCAATTTACACATGCTTCTTAACCCTCTGAGGGCTGTTCGTCTATAAAGTGTTTTATTTTAAACCACTTCTTTTTAACCCTTTCTGTCACCTGATGGAAAATAAACACTTTTAAAATGAAAATTATATGAAATTACAAATATAACCAGTAGATGCAACAGAGGATCACTCATTAGCTCAGCTGACAATTCTGCTCCCTAGTTCTTATCAGGTCTTGCATTTAGATTTATTAACAATTTTTTGTACTTATACTGTACTGAAGTATGAAGCATAGCAAGCGCAGGAAGACACGAAGTCTAGTGTTGTTAAATTAACCCAGACTCCAACAATCCAGAAGGGTTAATTATTTAACTATTTTTGCACAGGTTAACTACAGATTAAATAAGTTAATTGTTAACACAATAATAATTAAATAATAATGCATTAATACCTTCAAATATTTTTTAGATTTACTTTTTATTCTTTTTTTCTTTTAACTGTAGAAGCTGCTAAACCCTGACTTGTTGCTGTTGTAGGTTTGTTGCTCAGCATTTACACTGCATCACTTGATGCACAGGTCTATTTTTTAATTGGCTTGTAAGATGTTGTGTTCCATCCGTTTCTACAGTGATCACTGTCAGTCATATCCAACCCTCACACAACTCACACTGTTCTCATGCTCTCACACTAATGTCAATTTTCTCACTCTGTGCTACTGATGTGATGTCTTTCTGTGTAAGTTCTTGTTTTTTATATTTAGAATATAGTTAAGCAACATCAGACCAGGAAGAAGCAAACTTTACCTATTCATAAAGTCATCAGTAACTTGCTTTGTTCCCTAATGAATCAGTCCTTTTTAACAAATTAAATGATTCATGGACTTTTCATGAAAGTAATTTGCCGCCACCAACTGGTGGTTTTAGTTTCTAATATGTGACCCTTGAGCACAAAACCAGTCATAAGTAGCATGGGTATATTTGCAGCAATAGCCAACAATACATTGCATGGGTCAAAATTATCTATTTTTCTGTTACGCCAAAAACCTTCGGGTTTTTCGTAAAGGCCATGCTCCATGAAAATATTTTGTAAATTTTCTACCTTAAATATATCCAACCCTGATTTTTGATTAGTAATATGCATTGCTAAGAACTTCATTTGGACAATTTTAAAAGCGATTTTCTCAGTATTTAGATTTTTTTCACCCTCAGATTTGAGATTTTCAAATAGTTGTATCTCGGCCAAATATTGTGCGATCCTAACTAACCATACATCAATGGAAAACTTATTTATTCAGATTTAAGATGATGTATTAATCTCAATAAAAAAAGACCCTTATGACTGGTTTTGTGGTCAAAGGTTACATATAAGAATTTGACATAAAAGATTAGAATATGTTAACCAAAAATGTATGGACCAGGCATGTGCAGAGGGGGGTGCAGGTGGTGCTTGAGCTTCTGCCCCCTTTCTCCTTGATGCCCAAAGTGCCCTTTTGTTACTGCAATTTTTATTTATATTTTTTGTAATTAAACACCCTGCTGTGAAGGCCTGCCCAATCTAACTATTAGTAAAATGAAATAAATAAAAATAAAATAAAATAATCTACATGATGTCCTTTCACCATATGATCTCATTCAGGATGATCCCTCACGTTCAGACACCTTTGCCTTTAGTAATTTAACTCACTACCAGGATGCCTTCAATAACGTCCACGGCTGCCGGTAAGTGGAGTTCTTAGCGGAGTGGTGTGCTTGTATATCTATATTATTAAATTATTATTATTATTATACAAGAAGGACATGAAGAGAGCATGCACAGCTGTTGTTTATTTTGGTGTGTGTAGCCTCAGGAAGTAACATTAGCTGCAGCGAGGGGCTATAATATTTTTGTTCAGTTTTTTTATAAGTTTATTTTGGTGTGTGTAGCCTCAGGAAGTAACATTAGCTGCAGCGAGGGGCTATAATATTTTTGTTCAGTATTTTCCTAATGACAATTGATATGTCAATCAGTACTGCATTATTCATATAGTTTATTTATTACCTGGAGATGACTTGAAAAACACACATAAACCATGTTTTTTGTCTTTGTTTTTTTTATTTTATTAATTTTCTGCTTTTTATTCAGCTCAGCTACAGAGATAGCCAGATGCTATTGTCCATATTAGGGATTCCGCAACGTCATAAATTTTTACTTCTCTGATTCCATTTTGGACTTTCTGCACAAGAGTGCCCTCTGGCTTCGAGTATGGATGAAACACTGCAGTGTTAAAGGGGTCATATGATGCAATTTCAAATTTTCCTTTCTCTTTGGAGTGTTACAAGTTCTTGGTGCATAAAGAAGATCTGTAAAGTTGCAAAGACTAAAGTCTCAAATCCAAAGAGATATTCTTTATAAAAGTTAAGAGTCAACCACACAACGGCTTATTCTAACACGCCCCCACATGTCTACGTCACAATGTGGGAAGATTTGCATAACACCGCCCAAATGTTCACGCAAAGAAATGAGGCGTAACTTTGATTCTCGCTGTAGTATTGTGGCTACCGCTGCCGGCGTTTTGGAGATGCTGTATGTTTTATTGTGAAAGTGAAACTACTTTGTTTGGCCTTCCAAAAGAGGATGATATATGCTTCGTCATGCCTAGAACTAATCCATGCTGGTCGCTGAGGAAATACATCAACTTCGCACTGTGAATCGCCAGATTGGCTTTCACCGTGGATGAAGCGGAGTCTAGCCAGGGGTTGTCACATGTGGTTGACCACCAGCCGATCCTTCGTCGAATCCACTGGCTGCGCCGTTCTCAAGCCCACCGGACGCCACTCAGTCTGCCCACTGGCCATTCCTTACTCTAGGCCGCCGGCTGCCGATCACTCTAGCCTGCCGTGTGTGATGCTGTGTTTCATTGTAAAAGTGAAACTACTTTGTTTGGCCTTCCAAAAGAGGACACAACTAGAAAGCAGTGGTTAAGTTGTATTTACAACACTGTTCCAGAACAGTGCAATGCAAATATTCAGATGTGTGTAGCACATTTTGTGGAGGATGAGGAGAACAGTTTCCTGTGAGAGTAGCCTACAGTGCCGGTGTCTGTTTCTGTAAAGTGGGGCAGTTCCAACTTTGCAAGGACAGTCTTGCGCTTCTGACTCAAGGCCTGTAAGTACGTTTTTTATATTTAAAGAATTTGCCAATGATGATTCAATTGCGAGTTTTGAGCAGTGCAGAGTAGCGCTTGTTGTGTGTCGTTTCTCCAGACATGGTTTTATGTTTACACAGCTCGATATGCAACACATAAAAAGACAGTATAAGTCATTATAATCAGTAATTATGTCCATACTGGATGCAACAAATGCCTCATTTATAATGGGTTTCATTGTTTTTGTCCTTTCACGCCGGGCATCACACAGTATTTTAAGACACAGGGCATCACAGTATGTTAAGGGGTGTAACATTTCCATCACACGCTTGAGGTATTCAGCCAATCACAATGCACTGGATAGCTGGCCAATCAGAGCTAACCTCACTTTTCAGAACAATGAGCTTTGTAAAAATCAACGAATTTCAGAAAGGTGGGGCATAGAGGAGCAACAATAATGTACTGTACATTATGTGGAAAATAATGTGTTTTTTTAACCTTAAAGTGCATAAACACATTGCATTACACCAAATACACAACATAATGTTCTTTTTAGCAACGTCAAATGACCCCTTTAACATTAGGTCAAATAAAACATCAAGTCATGCACAAACTATTGATATCGTCTCTTTGAATTTAAATCTAGATTTAAATCTTTTTACGCGAACACACCCGCCCGAATAAAGTGTGGGGGATGAATTTACATTTGATCAAAATTAAATATTTATTAAATATTAAAAATGCAGCTAATGTAGTTCTACACACAGCAATATAAACAAAAGGTGCCTGTTCTCTTTAGTTCTGGCTGTTTGATTGGGAAAAGTTTAAAGGGTGTTGAGGGGTCTTGTCTTTTTCATGTTATCTGACTAAAAACTATTCATACTCTGAATTAATATTAATACATTATTTATTTTAAAAACATCAAGTGCCTTAAAAAAATAATCACAACACTGGTAAAACAGACTTATACTGATTTTCTCACCCGCTGAATTATACTTACCAATACTGTTTTTATCATCATTATCATTTAAAAAATGAATAAATTCACAACAGTATTAGAATAAAATTTAATTTTAAATAAGACGGAAATATTTTTCTACAACAGCAATAGTAGTTTACAACAGCAAAACCACCATACCATGTAAAGTCAATAATAATAATAATAATAATAATAATAATAATAATAATAATAATAATAATAATATCAATAATATAAATCAGTTTCTAATTCCGGAGTAATTAAGAGGTGCAAATAAAAAATTCTTTAACTTTTAAACTTAAAATGGTCTTTTCTGTTCTGTTTCTTTTTCAAAATGGCGTCACGGCATTTGCTGCTGTATTAATACAGAAGCATCTGTTTCGACATGTATCAGCAAGGAGCACAGCCCTATTAAAAGTCATGTTCCATGTGCACTTTTTATACTTTGAGCACCTGCCCTTCAAATGTTTTCTGCACGGCCACTATCTTTTGTGGATCTATAAGTAAAAATATATTTACAATGAAGAAACAGATCCCTCAACACTTCTTACTCCAAGCTGAACTCAAAAGTTGGCAACACTGCTAAGCAATAACTCATGGAACAATTTAGCAGATTCACTCACACAAGTATTTACACTGATGTATCTATTTTATGTATATATATATTTTTTTTTTTATGTATATTATATTTATATATGAGGTCACAAAATCAAATATATATATATATATATATATATATATATATATATATATATATATATATATATATATATATATATATATATATATATATATATATATTATTTTATTTCTGCTGTTTAATTCTAAAACTGAAACTGGATGTTTATATATATATTATCTGCTAAATTGTTCCATGAGTCAATTCTAAAACTGAAACTATATATATATATATATAGTTTCAGTTTTAGAATTAAACAGCAGAAATATATGTATATAGCTGGTATTGAGGGGGTAAATCTATATTTCTTTTTCTCACATTCAGTTTTAGAATTAAACAGCAGAAATCTATCTATCTATCTATCTATCTATCTATCTATCTATAGAGAGATAGAGAGAGAGAGAGAGAGAGAGAGAGAGAGAGAGAGAGGAAAATATTTCTGCTGTTTAATTCTAAAACTGAAACTGGATGTTATATATATATAAACATCCAGTTTCAGTTTTAGAATTAAACAGCAGAAATATATATATATATATATATATATATATATATATATATATATATATATAAAATCAACACCTGGCAGGCAGAGAGTTTAGAATTTATTTCCACGACTGCTGGCATTTGGACGCACCATAATAAACGTTTTCTCGGAATGACAGCAGATTGGATTGATCCCTCTTCTTTTGTACGTGGACATGCAGCATTGGCTTGTAAAAGAGTTAGAGGGAGACACATGTATGATGTAATTGCCTATGAAATCGAGCAAGTGCATTCAGCTTATGGACTTAATTCTAAAGTGACAGCAACTGTGACAGACAACGGGTCCAATTTTATCAAAGCTTTTAAAATGTTCGAACAATCAGATTCTGATGAGGAGTTAGAGGAAGGTGAAGAGGTGACATTTACTGATGTAAGGCAGGCTCTCTCCACAGATTCTGATAGACAGTTTTCTCTCCCTCCACACTTAAGGTGTGTGTCACACACACTGAACCTAATTTTTCACGATGTTGAGAAATGGCTTAAAGCATATGAGTCCAAAGTCTTCTACAGAAATGCTCTTAAAGCAAATTGATGTAGATTTTTTTTGGGTTATGATTTTTTAGAGTGTTCTTTTCTATTGAAAATAATGGTTCCTACTTCAAGACGATGGAATTCATTTCACGATGCGTCCAGGATCACTGACATTCCAGTTGCTGAGTTAAATACTGTTTGCACTCAGTTTGGAATAAAATGCTTCACGGATCGGGAGTATCTGTTCCTAAAGGAATATTGTATTGTGTTGAAGCCACTGACTGTAGCACTAGACATATTGCAAGGAGAAGATAACTGCTATCTTGGAACACTTCTTCCAACTCTGGAGATTCTAATGTCCAGGACACTGGCACTGCAGGATGAGCTTAGGATGACAGCATCTCTCCCTGATGTCATTGTTCAGGTAATCTAATGTTTATACAGCTTGCTCAATTTTTGGTTTACTGATGGCTTAAATAAATGTTACATTATCTGTCATACTCTTGTATAATGTGAAGAGTCTGATGTATTTTTTTTCTTCCTCATAGGCAATCAAGGTACGCTTTGCCTCTATGATGGACAATAAAGAAGCTCTCCTGGCTGCAGTCATTTTGCCCAAATTTAAATTATGCTGGATCAGAGAAGAAGAGAAAAAAGACACTGTTAGGGCAATGCTTACGACAGAGTGCTTTGGGTTGTCTCTTGAAGACCAACAGCATAATGCTCAACATCACAACAAGCCTGCTAACTCCAGTGATTACTTTTTTTCATTTGAAGAGGAAGATTGTGCCTATTCTGCTGAAACAGAAGTCATGGATTATTTGAAATCTGCAGGGTCTGAGCTGGGTGTTCTTGGACTGTTTCCCAGGATTAAGGTCATTTCACTCAGGTACAACACAGCCACCCCATCAAGTGCACCAGTGGAAAGGCTTTTCAGCCTGGGCAATCTTGTGCTCACCCCCAGAAGAAATAGACTGTCAGACAAACGTTTTGAGAGACTTACATTAATGAGATACAACCACCATACAACAGCGCAGTCAGCTGAACTCTAGAAATTAGTCAATTTGTTGAAAAACATGACAGCATACAGTATGTATAAAATATGGTGCTCTTTTGAAAAATGTAATGTTTACAGACTGGATTTTGCAGAGTAATTTGATTTTTTTTTTTGCTATTCAAATATGTTGCAAAGAAATTCTGTACAAATGAGTTTTTGTTGAAAAACATATGACAGCATAAAATATGTATAAAATATGCTGCTCTTAATTTTGAAAAAATGTAATGTTTACAGTTTGGTATTTTGCAGAGTAATTTAATTTGTTGTATTCCAATATGTTGCAAATTAATTCTTTAGAAATGAGTTTAATTGGTTGAAGAACATGACATCATACAGTATCTATAAAATATGGTGCTCTTAGTTTTGAAAAATGTAATGTGTACAACTTGGTATTTTGCAAAGTAATTTTTTTTTATTTTTTTTGAGGAATTCTACTGTTACTACTGTTCAACTGTTCAATGCTACTGTCTATACAGTCAAGGTTTATAGGTATTTTACAAAGTAATTAGTTAAATTACTTATTGAGTAATTAAATTACTTTTCAGACAGAGTAATTAGTAAAGTATTTTAAATACAACATTGATGGTGTAATAAGTAATTAGTAATGAATTACTTTTTTAAAGTAACTTACCCAACAGTGTGTTTGTGTGTGTGTGTGTGTGTGTGTGTGTATATCTACTGTTCGATTCTAAAACTGAATGTGATAAAAAAAAAAATTTATCACAATTTTTTTTACCCCCCCCCCAATATTACCTGCCGCCTCCCAATACTGTGTTTGGAAAGAAAATGACATGTATACGGAACCCCAAAAGGGAATAATTACGAGACAGGAGGAAAAAATATATATTAATAGCCTACTTTTGCAGTTATATCATTGGGTAATTAAACTGTATATAAAATTGTGGTCATCAGGAACCCTCTACTATGGCTAGCATTGAAACTGCTTTTGAATGCGTGATCACATTTTAGTTTCACTTACACTTTCGAGGTATGTGATCGCACGCACTCTATTTATACTATGGAGTGGCAGTACTTAACTTACTACTTTTAAAAGATTATATGTTTGTCAGTAGTGCTCAGGATCTGCAAATCATTCGCCATCGTCCTCAGTCATGTCTCCTTACTCTGTTTATTTGGTAAGTGAAATATGTACTGTAATGTAACAGGCAACCATTAGCAATGGTTATTTGTTTTCCCTGCATTTCTGAATATGGATTCATGTTTTGGGCACACCCCCTAACCCCCCACCCTCCCGATGTCATTCTCCATTGCGATGCTTCAGTTGTGTACAGTGGGAACTGTAGTATTCTTATATTTGCACATACCTGATGAAACTGAAGATGATGGAATAAATTCACTACTGTCATTTTCCACAGGCTGGGTGATTAAAAAAAAAGAGATGGTATTATTGTATTACTGGAGTTAAAGATTTAACACAGAAGGCTTAAAGGTGCTGTATGTAGGATTGACACAGAGTGGTGGAACTAGGTATTGCAGTCCAAATTCAAAATATTGAAGAGGGTTTTTTTCACCCGGCCCCTCCTCCTCAGACTTGACACACACGCAGGTTGCCAGATTGACAACACAAACAGGAACGAGCACACTTGACGATGAATGAAATGAAACATGCTGTGTTTTCCGCCAACTGGCAACCCGGGGTGCTGAAATACAATTAGGTAAACTGGCAGTGGATGGGTTTCACAAACCAAAACAACGACAGACATTCCTGCCCGGAACGCACATTTTCAAAGGAGAATTATTGACTGAAGCATTGTTTTTCAGATAAACAAGTATGTTTACATAGCATGTTTCTTAAATATCTGCGAACATATTATGGTATTTTTATGCTTTAGTAGAGTCAAAATCTTACATACAGCACCTTTAAGTATTACACATTGCACAAATACAGATGCCCATTTCCCACAAGTTGGTATGACTCTTTAGGGTCTTCATGAAATGTCTGCAAAATACTTTGGTTAAGATTCCTAAATGGTTAATGTTAGATTCCTAACATGTCAAACATGCACAGGGAAATTTGGCATTAATATGAAAACCACATATTTCTTATACAGCCCACATGATGCAACTCCTTAAAGGGATAGTTCACCCAAAAATTAAACTTATGTCATTAATGACTCACCCTCATGTCGTTCCAAACCCGTGAGACCTCCGTTCATCTTCGGAACACAGTATAAGAAATTTTAGATTTAGTCCGAGAGCTTTCTGTTCCTCCATTGAAAATGTATGTACGGTATACTGTCCACGTCCAGAAAGGTAATAAAAACATCTTCAAAGTAGTCCATGTGACATCAGAGGGTCCGTTAGAATTTTTTGAAGCATTGAAGATACATTTTGGTCCAAAAATATAAAAAACTACTACTTTATTCAGCATTGACTTCTCTCCCGGGTCTGAGTGCGTTCACAGCACTGCAGTTTAGTGATATCCGGTTTACGAACGAGATCACTCGATGTAACCGGATCTTCTTGAACCAGTTCACCAAATCGAACTGAATCGTTTGAAAGGGTTCGCGTCAACAATAAGCATTAATCCACAAATGACTTAAGCTGTTATAACTTTTTTAACATGGCTGACACTCCCTCTGAGTTCAAATAAACCAATATCCCAGAGTAATTCATTTACTACAAAACAGTACACTGACTGAACTGCTGTGAAGAGAGAACTGAAGATGAACACCGAGCCGAGCCAGATAACGAACGAAACATTGACTTGTGTAACTGGTGAACCGTTTTCGGCAACCGGTTTATTGAATCAAACTGTCCGAAAGAACCGGTTCGCGGAAAAGAACAGAACTTCCCATCACTACCGGTGATCCGAAAACCAATGCAACCGGTTCTTGACTCGAGAACGAGTCAATCTTTCGTTCGTTATCTGGCTCGGCTCGGTGTTCATCTTCACTTCTCTCTTCACAGCGGTTCAGTCAGTGTACTGTTTGAGTAAATGAATTACTCCGGGATATTGGTTTATTTGAAGTCAGAGGGAGTGTCAGCCATGTTAAAAAAGCTAACAGCTTAAGTCATTTGTGGATTAATGCTTATTGTAGATGCAAACCTTTTTCAAACGATTCAGTTCGATTTGGTGAACTGGTTCAAGAAGATCCGGTTACATCGAGTGATTCGTTCGCGAACCGGATATCACTAAACTGCAGTGTTGTGAACGCGCTCATAACAGACCCGGGAGAGAAGACAATGCTGAATAAAGTCGTAGTTTTTGATATTTTTGGACCTAAATGTATTTTCGATGCTTCAAAAAATTCTAACGGACCCTCTGATGTCACATGGACTACTTTGAAGATGTTTTTATTACCTTTCTGGACGTGGACAGTATACCGTACATACATTTTCAATGGAGGAACAGAAAGCTCTCGGACTAAATCTAAAATATCTTATACTGTGTTCCGAAGATGAACGGAGGTCTTACGGGTTTGGAACGACATGAGGGTGAGTCATTAATGACATAATTTTCATTTTTGTGTGAACTATCCCTTTAAGAATCAGTATACCACACAGTGAGTGGTCTGAATCTATAAATAAGGATGTTGTTGGAAATGTGTACGTGACTCCGGCAAATAATGATAGAAAGTGATCAGACCCAACTCCTTTCCAGTGGAAGATGGTAATTGAAAGACTCACTTGTCGTATCCTGTCCACCGCTGATGACAAATATCCAGGGGGACCAGAGCTGAGCTGTAGGGTTACAGGATCTGTAGAGAATCAGAGATTCTATGAATAAACCTGTTGATCTTTTATTAACACTTTATGTCTTCATGTCCTATGGAGCACGATTATATGGAAAGTGTGGAGGCTGACCGAAAGGTCACCACTCTCATTGCCTGAGATCAGCGGAACTGTTTAAATATGCAGACAGGAAATAATCATTCATTGTATGACTTTACACATTTATCACTACCAATACAAGCAGCAACAATGTAAATAAACAATAAATACCTCTGATAGCTTGTGGATCAGTGTCCTGAATGGGGTAATGTGACCTCAGAGACTGAAACACACACACAAACATCAGTAAAGACCACCAGAGGTCAAACATCACATCACACACATCGGAATCAAGACCTCAAGGAAAACAATACACCTTTGTTCCTCTTTCTACATGTTGGGACACATTGTAGTGAAGGGAGGAAAATTAAACTTTCAGATGTGTGGAAAAATGAGCAGAGAACATGCTAGAACAAACCCCTGAGACTTAGAGGGGAGGGCGTCCCCCAACATCGTAAGAGTGTGAGTTTCAAAACCTGCTCCTCCCATTCAATGCTACTTTCATTTCATGTATGAAAATCATGTCTAACCTACATAATCTGTTGTGTTTGATCACAATATGAAAGACGACAATGTTTACAACTCATGTACTGTGTCATAACAAACCAAAACTAAACATCAAGCTATGATTCAATTGATGTGTCAGTGGGTATTACCCAACGCAATCCATCCATAACAATGCAACATCTCTTTTGAGTAAAGTACATCCTTAACTTATAATTGAATCAACTAAATGTTTAGGAAAAATAAAAAGATCATACCATATCTGTAATGAAGCTGCTGGGGTCAGTGTCCTCCACCGGTTCAGAAGCCACTCTCCCTGCAAAAAACAAAACAAAAGGTGAAACACTACATCATGTCAACCGTTAAAGTGAATCAAACAGAATTACCTATTTTTGATTCGTGAATTCTCAATGAAAATATATACAGTACATATAAATATAGGGATATTAGCACAAAGTGAAAAGGAAGAGGATGAGAAGTGGGATGATTCTTTTAAAAAAAGAAAAGGTTAAATCCATCGGTTAAACTTCTAAGCTTCAAAGTGAAAATTCACCTGTTATTGTTTTGTCAGTCGCAAAAAGTCTCCTCTGCTAATGAAGGCACTTTAAGGGTGTCAGATTCAAAAGTCGTACAGTTCACATACACTCCTCTGAAGTTGTATACAATTACGGAACCAACAAGCAGCATAAAGAAATAGAGAGGACTGTCAGTGAAAATGACTAAGTAACTGAGAGGAAGGAAGTATGAGATATGCGTGTGTGTGTGTGTGTCTGTGTGTGAGTAGCACAGCGTGAGTAATTCAGTGGCATCAATGGCATGCGGCAGATTCAAATATAGATATCTTTACTGTTCAATAATTCTGTGATCGCGCCAATTTCCGATACCAAAAAAAAAACATAGCTAGAATTCTACAGCGAGTTGTTTAGCAACAAACAACTAATCATAAACTGAATGGTGCTTGCCTTAATAAATATAGATTAGCTTTGTACAGCCATGGAAATGTTTAATTACCATGTAAATGGTAATTCATTTTTTTGTCTAAAGGAAAAAAACAAAATGGTAATCTTTTTTATACTGTTTTAAAACCAAAGTCATCATTAAATAAAATCTAAATTATCTAAATACATTGATCTTAATGTGAACGATTCATACATTCATGTGTTTTATTTTATTCTTTTGAATAATCTGCTTCAATCAGATGTAAGTCAAAATGCATAGGAAAAGTTATGTCACTACTTCTGTTACACTTTAACACAATCAGAGCTGATTAATTCTGTGAAGACATTTCCACAAAGTGACATGCGGTCATTTAAACAGGTTGTGTGCTAGTTGTGCTACTGCATTCAATAATTTTTTTTTCAGCAAGGAACAAAGATACATAGCGAGGAACATGGGGACAACTTGGAAAAGTCCATGTGTTCCCAAAATTAGTCTTTTACTCTTCTGTTGCATTGCAGAGGCAAAGCGTAAAATACATGACTTACATGTTTCTGAGATTTGCTAAAGAGACACAACTTCAGACATCAAAACGAAAAAACTGCTGTCTGTTGCTCGAGGTTTGGTGAGGGGAAAGACTGATCATGCTTGTTATCACCACAGTCTCACCCAAACCAGACAGCCCGGAAATGTTTGTGTTGACCGCCACTGCTACTTCACATGAAAGGCACATTTCAGAGGAATTAAGATGTAATTTTTGTTGGCTAAAACAGTCCTCGAAAAAGAAAGTAAAATATAGGGTATTTTCTAGGAAATACCATCAACTGAAACAGGATGTTGCCCTTTCACTGCAATCATGCTGACTGCTGAAAGTACAGGCAGGGAAAAAACAAGCAACAAACTCTGATGTAAGCAGCAAACCGGAAAGGGTGCCTAGCACCTTGAGCTGATGTTATCTATGGAAAGTTATTTTCACTTATGTTATCCCACTGCAAAAATACCCAATACTAATAAAAAGAAAAACTTTCTCAATCCAGCGCGTTTCATTTTTTACAGGAGTACAGCTACAAACTTAAGCTCATGGACCGATCCATCTACGTGTGCCACATTTAAACCTGGTCAATACTGCAGACGAATCCAAACCTGTGCGGCCTGAATCCATTCATGACTGTTTCTGCTCAGCCAGGGAATGCAGAGAGCATGTAGCCGCTTGCTCAGGATGCACTTGAAGAGATAAAATGTAAACCACATCATAATATAATCCTGCAGGGCAAAACCCTCTGCACAGATCTTCTTCTGCATGGCCACCCATACATTAACAGAAGCAACACACAAATTCTGCAGTATAAACCCCGTCACCTCTACAGAAGAACAAGTAAAGTCTTTTGTAATAAAGGCAGAGCAAAACCAAAAAGTTTTTATCCTTTTACACAACAGACTGCAATCTCAGCATGAGAAAGATTTGATGCAACTCAAACACAAATACACATACACACACATATATATATATACATATTTTTGTATATATATATATGTATATACATATACATGTGTGTGTGTGTATATATATATATATATATATATATATATATATATATATATATATATATATATATACACACACACACACACACACACACACACCATGACATAAACCATGATGTTCCATATTGTAGCCTACCTTACCCTATAAATGTTCACCTCTTGACGTTTCCAACTTCATTATTTAAAACACTGAAAACCAAATACTCCGAACCAAAACAAAACAACCGTCCATCATTTTGCCGCTCGTGTCCTGTATAAAGCGCGTGTATTCTCCAGGTACAAACAAGCGGATTTACTTACCAAACGGCTCGGTGAACGCCTTCAAACTCGTCATGTTCACTACAATTGTTTCAAACATAGGAGATGATCGCTGATGACCTTTACACGATGGCTGGAATTAAATGTTGTGTGCGGCGCCGGTGAGCTGTCCCGGTAGATAGAGCCTACACAAAAAACTTCAAACTACCTGCTCTAACCTTTCCTGCACGGAATATCAGACATCTGCTTGTGTGACGTGAGCTGTCTATTAGAGAACAGAAGGTCTGTTTGTCTCTCTCCCACACAAGGAAATTGCGTAGATGCGCGAGCATTTACGCCACAAATAACGCTACATTTTCTCACCTCTGCCTCTACACGTTTAATGTCCCATAATGTATAAACAATGTGCTTGGTTTCTATAAAAGTAACAAATGTATACATAATACTTTACTAATTAAATGATAAGGTTTGATTAAAGATAGCCTATCTTAGTATGGTAAGGTTAAGATAATGTGAATAAACCTCGACTTATGAATCAATGCATCAAGTAAAAATAAAATATTAGCAGTGTGCCTTGACTACACTTGAGTTCTCAAACATATAAACTTGAAAACAAAAAAATGTTTAACTGGGCTACTACAGGCCTATTTTAATTTATAAGAAGCGGTAATGTGTACACTTTGTTTAATTAGCCTACTTTATTTTACAGGAAATTAAAACATATAGGCCACTCCCGGTTTCACAGACAAGGTTTAAAACCAAAGCCAGACTAAAATCTAAGTCTGTGCTGTTTCAACTTAAAGAAACTTGCTCGGTGCCTTTATTTTGTCTCAAAATGCACACCAGTAATGTTTTTTTTTAAGGTACGTTTATAAAAATGACTTAAATGTCCTAATTGGACTATGGCCTAATCCTGGTTTAGTCTAAGCCCTGTCTGTGAAACTAGGCCACAGTGGGCTATTTGTTCTAGATGTACTCTATTTGTTGCATACTAAGGTGAGCAAACCTACATGTTTACAATCAAAAATGCATGTTCTGTCATCTATGAACGTCATTCGCAACCTACATTTAACTTGCTGGGCGTACAACTAAAAATAACCTTAGGACTCAACATGTAGCTATAAGAAAGTGGTTGGAAAAAAACCTCCCTCTAAAATAATTGTTTTAGTGTGTCTGTATTTCACAATGTCACCACTTTGGGTCGCTATAAGAACATGGTCTAAAAAAATACATAATTTGCCTAATAATAATTTCTGCAAAGAATAACAGAAGGAATTGTTTTGCAGAGATCTGGCTTGCTTAGGGCATTATCTGTAAAGATAACATTTTAACAGTGAACCCAGAAAAGAATTCAGTTCGATTAGCTTTGACTAATCAATAAAATTAAATCTAATTAAAAGTATAGGCTTTTAGAAAAGAGCGCATGCTTGGGTGCACACAGTAGTGTTCCACATGCAGAACAGTGACAAAGCAAAATCATGTTTTTCTTGTAGAATAGTGACAGAGTACAAAGGGAATAGTGTGAGAGCAAAATAGTGTTCCACATGCAGAGTAGTGACAAGAGAAGACGTGTATAGTGACAGAGCACAGTGGTGTTCTACATGTGGAATAGTGACAGAGCAGAATAGTGTTAGAGAATAATTAGTGCAGAATAGTGATCAACCTACAGAATATTGATCTACTGTATATTGTGAACAGTGACAGAGCGCAATAGTGTAAAATGGTGATAGAGCTTCATAGTGCTCTACTGCATATTAGTGACAGGTCAGTATAGTGTTCTGTTTGTAGAATAGACTGTTATCACGTTGCATCATTATCACATCTGGATGTGCCAAAGTGACTGTTGCTGAGCATGGAGAATAGTGGAAAAAGCAGGGTAGTGTTCTACATCCAGAATAGTGACAAAGCACAGTGGTGTTCTACGTGTGGAATAGTGACACAGATGAATAGTGCTACATAGAATAGGGACAGAATAGTGTTCTGCCTACAGAATATGGTGAACAGTGACAGAGCACAATAGTGTAGAATAGTGACACAGCAGCACAGTTTTCTACATATAGATTAGTGAAAGATCAGTATAGTGTTCTACAGTATATGCAGAATAGTGACAGAGCACAGTGGTGTTCTACATATGGAATAGTGACAAAGCAGAATGAGAGCAGAATAGTGCTCTGTATGCAGAATAGTGACAGTAGTGTTATACCTAGTAGTGACTAAGCAGAATAGTGTTCTACATGTAGAACAGTAAAAGAGCAGAGCAGTGTTCCACATGAATTGAATTGGAGTATAACAGTGTTCTACATGTATGTGTAGAAAATGGTCGGAGCACACTAGTGTTCTATACGCAGGATAGTGACAAAGCAAGACCAGATTTTGTGCTTAAAGAGGATCTCGGCATTAATGAGTAAACAGTTCTTCCCTGTTCCTTTCCAAGCTCATTTTGCTTATTCCATCTATATATGTTAATGTTGGCTTCACTTCACTGAGGTGCAGTATTAAATGTATCCATGCAGAAAGAGAACATTAATACACTTCTTGGAAAGCAGCAACCAGAATAATTAGCTAATAATTAGCTGCTTGCAATGCACTAAAGTGCTCCATTGTTTAAAATGGCAGGCCAAGGTCTGATATGCAGCCTTGCAATGGCCAGTTTTCATTCCTGATATGGTCCGTTAAACAACAGAGGGTTTGAGAAAATGGGCATCCTAAATGAAAAGCGAGTGGCTACTGTTGTGGTAATGAAATTTAGCACTTCATCTTTAGGGCTAATTACTGAAATATGAACATGTCTTATTCATGTGTTTTCTTAATCTTTTTTATTCATTGAATAATGACAGAGGCAGAGTTACTCTAGAGTATCTATATTAGCACAAGGCATCCTTACAGTGAATTACACATCAAATTGTATTGTAAATAAATAAATAATAAAAAATAGTGGACAACAAAAATGTTGTTTGTCTAGTTCTAAAATTACAAAAGGAGGATTGGATGGAAAAAGTTTATTTAAAATCAAAGTTTGTGGTCTTACCTCTTTAATATTGTAAAACGATGTAATGGATGGTAATAAGAAAATTATATTATGTGAGACTGAATTGCTTAATCAGTTTTAATTCAGCTTTGGCAACTAACAAAAGGCACTAGATTTTTAAGTGTGATGTATGTGTTTAATCAGTACTATTGTGTAAGAGTGTTTCCACTTGCCTCATGTTTTTGAATCAAGTGGGAGTTTAATAAATAAAACACACACACACACACACAAAAAAAAATTCAAATATAATAAGCATTTACCATAATGAAGCTGTAGGTAAAAAAAAATGTTTTGTCTCATGGTTACCAAAACTTTCTCCCAACAAAAAATCAGTTATTAAACTCAAATACATACCCTCAGTAGACATCTTACACTTGTAAAAGTGTTCAAAGTGATGTTTTATTTATTTATTTTTTGCAGTCATGTCATATACTCACCTAGGCAGAGAATTGAACCAGGATTGGGAATGGTGTCTCAAATAAATTGTGCGTAAATTGCTTGACGCCACTGCGTGGGATGCAAGGAAACAATTATTGGACAATTAGACATTTACAAAAGAATTTTATTTAGAGATAGTGTTGGAGTGTCATAAGAAGCTGCTGCATTTTCATACAGCTTCAGACACACTCAGAGCTGAAATATCCCCTGGAATGAAATAAAACCTGTTGTTATTAGTATAAGTCGATAAGGACACTACGTTTCTATTACTTCCATTTGCAATTAAAATTCCTTTGAGGTGCCCCCACAGACTGCATAAAAGCGTCTCAATAACAAGCTGAATAATTGCCCAGAAAGAGGACAACCTCATCGAATACCTCTTAAAATATAATGAATACTCCTCTCTTAAATCACAACTGCTTGAGAATATAACAACACAGTGTAACATAAAAACATTGCTGCTTTGTTTCAAGGCCAGAATGTTTTAAGTTGTTCAGGATGAGCCTTTTGTATGACTGTTTGTGTCATCTTTGATGCTAACATTTATTTGGTTAAGCACAAGTCACCGTGGCAGGCCCTCTAACATTGTGTGATACATTCACACACACTCTAAAGGGCTCAGGGACCACTGCTCTGCCATTTATGTGACATTTAAAACTCTTTATGCGGCCGAAGATGGTCCTATCTGAATGATATCTATTTAGAAATGCACACATTCACGCACAACACAATACTGAATGGCTTGTGTTATTACTGAACATCATCTCTGCTGATTCATTCAAATGCCATATAATAGTTAAGAAGCTATTTAAAGATGCAAGATAATAGTAAATGAGAGAGAGAGAGAGAAAAAAGAATGACTATAATAAAACAATGTGTCTGCACACCAGCAGATGCTCTCTCATAAAGAGCATTTTGATCTGAAAACAGCTGATTATGTCTGATTCTCACATAAATGCTTCACATCAGATCATTTTAAAGTTTAATGAAAAGCATTTAGGCAGACTTTGTGGATGTGTGGGTGTTTATGAATATTTAGAATATTCTGCATCTCATGTAGCAGCATTTGGCCTAAATGACTAAAAAACTAAAAAATTCTGTAGGTTTTTGAAACATATAAGGCATAAGAACCGAAACGCAGCTGACACTGGTGTGTTCTGGATGATGGATGAATCTATGTGAATATTATGAAGTTGTACAGTCTTTAATCTGTCCTCCTGTCACATGCTACACTGCAGTGCATTTCACACCAGCTAAAGCTGGTGCAAACCCAGTGAACAGCCTCAGGGGCTTCCCTGGTTTTCACATGAGCCAGACGCACTATGCGTTTCAAATAAGGGTGCTTCTCAAACGCAAGGCTGCATCCTAGCAAGGCTGAAAAACGTTGTTATCAATTGTATTTGTTTTGTGTCTTAAAGATTTTAAAAATCTTTATTTTCTGACTTTAGCATTACATGACTGATTTACAACAAAAAAACAGTGTCTTCATCGCTGAAAACATAATGAAATTGTATGAGTTTAGTGCTGACTCATTTCCTGCCAATCAATTTTTGTGAATTCTAAAGTGTGCAAAGGATTGTGGGTGACTGGAAGATGCAAAGGATGCCTCCTTCAACATATGCTGAACAAAGGATGCAAAACGAAGGATGCCTTCCAAGAAGGTCTATCCCTCAAATTTAGACGTCCTTCAAAAACATTTGATGAAGCTTTACTAGAATGCAGTATTCTGACTGAGAAGCAACCACGCTGTGTTCAAATATACCTATTCACAGGCAAAAAACAGTATGTGAAAATCTGAAAACCGGTAGGCTATGTGAAAAGAATAGTAGCCTGTGTCAGAATTCACAGTATTAAAATAAACAGTAGATGAAAAGTACCTGGGTTAAATACTACTTCTGCTGAGATTCTGAAGTGCACATTTGATGGACACTTTACTATCCCACGAGACCACTAGAGAGGATTTGGTAATGGTAGTTAAACTACAGAACTGACTAGGTGAAGTATGTACAGTAGTAGGCTACATCCCAATTTCATTCATGCAATCTATAAGCATACTATTATCATGATTAATGTACTTTTTTACTATTACGAAGTAAGTTTCAAATAAAGTACCTAGACAGCATGCGATTTCAGAGCTCTTGTATTACGCAGCTCATCCAAGTAGTTCAATCACGACGGCGCTAAAACCATAGATATACGTAGATGCCTCATTAGCGACTGTTTCTCTGGGCCGCTATACATAAGCCGCCTGCTTTTGTTATGGTCATTCACCATAGCTGCATGCGAAAGCCTAGGCAGCTGACTTGGGTTAAGGCTAGAAGGGATACGTATGGCGCTACTGGGCATGTGCACATCAATACATCATAATTTTTGTCACACTGGGTTGGGGTAGGTGTAGATGTAGATGTAAATAAAACACAATCTAATAGGTAGAAAATTAAATTTCATTGTTAGTTTCTGGTCGGAGCTGTATCCCTTCTAGCCACAACCTCTGACTCGCTGCCTCGCTGCCTTATGATGCAATGACTTTGCAGGCAGCATTTTTGCACGAAGGCACCTCATGAAACTGATTTCGGACAGGCTTCTGAGGCAGGGTAATGGTTTAATGATCTACAACAAAATAGAAGTTTTAATGATAACTAAATGAATATTTAATTATTATAAAACTGATTTCTCGCTAGAAATAACATCGAAAGTGCAAAACGTTAGTCAGAAACATACATTTACATACAAACTGACCACCAAACGTAACTTTCAGACGCCATCATTATTTTTTTTTATCTCAGCTGTCACGGAATGGAATGCACAGGATTGTGGGATATCAAAGGCAGTGAAGAATACATCTATGCTGTCTT
This sequence comes from Cyprinus carpio, assembly GCF_018340385.1. NCBI lineage: Eukaryota > Metazoa > Chordata > Actinopteri > Cypriniformes > Cyprinidae > Cyprinus > Cyprinus carpio. Next base: position 11,191,257 of record NC_056613.1, on the reverse strand, counting down.
CAAAATTCGATCAGAAGAAGGTACCCCCGGAGACAGGAAGTGAAGCAGAATTTGTATTCGGATGTGCCTTGATGCCTTCCTGCTTTGGAATGCTGCCTTCGAAGGCAGCATTTTAGAGCTTTCGGACGCAGCTCTTAGTAATTACTGAATATTCAAATGATGCCACAATCCTGCACAGAATGGCTGTGAGAACCTACAGTATGGTGAATGACATCAAGTTGACCATTCAAGATGGGGGCCGCATCTACGTGCCTGGAGCGGTCGAATGGGGCATCTATACATGGCTAAAACTGTGCTCTTTTTCATACAAATGTAGCTGCCACCGTCTTGTGTCTAAGTCATGGATTGTAGCAACATTGAATTTCTTTGCTGTTTTGTACATGGTAATGGACTGTTTTCTTAAGATAATACATGTAAAATTATAAAGTCTATGTGTGGGTATTGGTCAACCTGTCAACATTAAGAATACAATGCTGACAATACCCCTTATCATTTATTTGCTGTCGTTATACATCAGACTTGGATTATAGCTTTTTGTAGAATAGCTCACTCGATCGTTTACTCACCTTCATGTAGTTCTAAACTGTAGGTCCTTCTGTGGAACATAAAATTAGATTTTTTGATAATTCACTCTCCCTCACAAACAATAAAAATATGAGTAAAATGTTAGAAAAAACAAATAAAAAATAAATGATGTTAGAACAACATTAGCGTTAGTAAATGCTCTTTTAAATAATTACAATCATTTGTTCTTCACATTTACAGTAAGCTATATTAAAAATCGGAAGTTACAATGAATGGGAATATTCAAAGCATTCTCACTCCCAGGTGTCAAATGCCTGCGCTAACCTCTTTAAGGGATAGTCCACCCAAAAACTCATGATTTACACACCCTCATGCCTCATATGATTTCTTTCTTCAGATGAACAGAAAATTTTACAGAAAAAAAAAATCTGTCTTGACTATGAACCATAGGACAACTGTCTTGCATGACGTAAACATTTTGTGAGGCATGATGCAATTTTGTTGTGAGACTTGTGGAAGAAGTGATGGGTCCTGTCCCACACTTGTGGTTTCTGTACTTGACCACTTGTTTACGTAAATGTCCTGTTTCCTGTATTTTAAGTGTTCATATGGGCGTTACAACCGCAAGTCTAGATAGAACATTTGATTAACCAGTGGAACCAGTGGTTTTTCCAAAGCTTTATTTGCACATTTTGAACATATAATATTTTACCCTTTAAAATAAACTTATACATTTCTGTCCAGTAGTCCCTGTGAATGACAATTTAATTGTGGTGCTTCTAAGTAATAAAAAAGGTTGCATTACTGTGGGGCCCATAGGGGTTGCAACTGGGCTGATATCTGGGGCCCACCTGGGCTACCCAACTGGGTTCCTGCTAATTTTGTCCTCAGTTTTCCATGGTGGCCCCACATGGGTTAGCCCAGATGGGCTGTTGATGGGCTCCATATAAGACCCATATGTGTTAACCAGGTAGCTCCCATTTGGTGCCTACATGGGTCACCACAAATTAACAGTTAAAAAAAAAAAAAGTGACGTGACATACAGCCAAGTATGGTGACCCATACTCAGAATTTGTGCTCTGTATTTAACTCATCCACAGTGTACACACACAGCAGTGAACACACACACACCGTGAACACACACCCGGAGCAGTGGGCAGCCATTTATGCTGCGGCACCTGGGGAGCAGTTGGGGGTTCGGTGCCTTGATCAAGGGCACATCAGCTGTGGTATTTCTGGCCCGAGACTCAAACCCACAACCTTAGGGTTAGGAGTCAAACTCTCTAACCACTAGGCCATGACTTCTGCTTACTTATCACTAAAATAAGCAGTACACCTAGTCCATATTCTCAATAATAGTATGGACAATTATTTGCATTCAGTCAAACTGATTTGATTCCACTGATTTATGAAGAACAAACTCAACTCTACCGAATTACCTCTGTTTGCACATGAATGTTATAAATAATCCAACAGCAAGTGCACATACCTTATACAACCTCAAGGAGTTTGAGCCCCCGAACCTCTCGCTTTCCAACATTGAACTCTCTTGATAAGGGGTGGTCCAAAAGGAAGGCCATCATTCTTCTTGTTGCTTCAACCACAGTACTCCCTCCAATTTCTGCCACCACAGCAACCTAACGGAAAACAAGATTATCATTATTGTGGAGACAACACAAAAAAATTACCCTGAATAATCGCAATTACATTTCTCCCCAAATTGTGCAGCCATAGGTTAATTGATGGTGCACTGCTATTTTATACTGGAAGTTATAATCTACCCTGTGTATTGAGTCCATACATATAAGTCTATTACTCACAATTCCTATGGAATACTCCCATAATTCCTATGTAGTTACCTCTGTAACAGATGTTTTATACTTGTACTACAAAACATTCTACCTCTGTAGCATCCGATTACTTTCTGTAAGAAAAAATGCTTATTACTTATAAAAAAATTTAATTCTAATTTAAGCAAAAACATATTATTGTACTTTATGTATTGTTAAAAGTACAACAGCCTTATTGTTTACTCTTCAAATCAAGATCTGTCCCAGCAGGCTACCTTATTTACACTAGATTGGATTACATTAGCTTCTTTGTTATTATAAGCCATTTGACCTCATCTTTGTAACTTCCTGTATCGTGAGTACACAGCCCAGTGTCAAACTTTGCAAGGTTTTTTGGTGTCTTTAACTTTTAGAGGGCGTAGGGAACACCAAGACATAGGCTACAGCATTATCGTTTAGACATTGGCGCCAGAAATTAGAGGAAAAATATGGGGCGAGCTGTGTATGATGTTTAAATTCTAACGTGACAAAAAGCCAAACTATGTTTCGTTTAACATTATGGTTTGTAATCAGTGTGTTTACATGCTCTACATTTTCAGTTTTAAAATTTTAATTCTTACCTTGGATCATACACTGATGGCTGGAGCTCAGTAAGTCACCTGTAGGTGAGAAAAAAACAAACTGAAACAATCTGTGCCGACAGTTTTGCAATCCGTCCCCTCAGTTTATAAACCGTACTCACAAATTCTTAAATTGTTCCCTCGGTTTAACAAATCGTGCCGACGGATTAATAAACCATACAGATGAATTTCCAATCCGTGTGCGCTCAGATTTTGTAAACCATTGTTCTGCTAATGTTACCCTGTCAGATTTTGCTACCTCCCATTAAAACAGTGGGTAGTACAATTCGACAACAAAAATTATGGTTTATTAATGTCTACACCTACTACAACCCTAAACCTACCCTTACAGTAATGCAAATACAGTAAATATGTGTTACAGTTACAGGAAGCCAACAATAAATATTTTTTTCTACCTATTAAATTGTGTTTTATTAAAGTCTACACCTACCTTAACCATAAACCTACACTTACAGTAATGCAGATACATTAAATATTGTTGCTGCACAGCACCTACTCGCTGGCCTCCGTTATACTCGAGTGTTGGAATTTTTAGATTTTGATTAAATTACATAATCCAAGTGTCAAAACAACAACAAAAATAATTTTAACGACACATATGTGCACTAAATATCCATGTAATCACCCTGTATGGGTTTAATTTGGTTGCACTTGTATATTTGATAAAACAAATATGTGTAGCCCATTAAGGGATAGTCCACCCAAAAACAAAAATTCTCTCATGATTTACTCACCCTCATAACTCAAATGATTTCTTTCTTCAGATGAACACAAAATTTTACAAAATGTCATGACCATAGGCCAACTGTCATGTATGCTGTAAACATTTTATGAGGCATGATCCAAGTTTGTTGTGAAACTTGTGGAAGAAGTGATGGGTCCTGTCCCACACTTGTGGTTTCTGCACTTGACCACTTGTTTACGTAAATGTCCTGTTTCCTGTATTTTAAGTGTTCATATGGGCGTTACAACCGCAAGTCTTAGAACATTTGATTAACCAGTGGAACACACTAATAACATGTTTTAAAAATGCAATTAAAGCTTTTAAATATCTTTATTTGCACATTTTGTACATATAAAACTTTACATTTTAAAATAAACATATACATTTCTGTCCAGTAGTCCCTGTGAATGACAATTTAAATGTGGTGTTTCTAAGTAATAAAAAACCATTGGAAACATTTTACAAAATACACATAGGCCTACTAATTTCCATACCAATAAAGTGTGCAACCAGGGCCGGATCCAGGCATGGGCAGGGGTGGGCTAAGCCCACCCAAATGACTGTCTTGCCCCGCCCAATCAGAATTAGATAAAGATTAGGCTACGTTATATTTTTATTTTTTTGTGCATAGATTAAAACTAATCTGAAGCCGATTGTATTTTGAAAAGTTTAAGCTATAGCTTGAGACTGCCCAAACAATCATAAAATAACTTCAGAAAATTGCAGCATATTTATTTTATTAGCTTAATGTAAGGCGGGCTGAATTCTATGGAGACAGATTAGTCTCAAATATAATTCACGCAAAAAACACGTTTCACACATGCGTAAACAATTTCACATGCTGAAACATTCACGTACACACAAAAAAAATTCATGTGCGTGAAAAAAAATATATATTCACAAAAAAGCAATTCACAGCGCAAAATAAAATTATATATTCATAAAATACATTTCACAAAAGCAAAACACAATTCGTAGATATACAACTGTGCACAAAAACCTTTGAATGTTTAAAATGTACGAGTGTCTGAATGTACAAATCGTCATTTACTACGAATCCACTCGGATTTTGTGTGTGTGTGTTTTTGAGACTTTCTTGGCAAGTTCCCACGTGGGGTCGTACTCTTTAGCCAATCACACGAGCTTACCATTCACCCAATATCATAAGCCACCGAGAGTGCATTCAGAAGCTCGCAGGCAATCGGGAACCTCAAGAGAGAAGCCCATAGAAGCCCTGGCGTTACATTTTAAAATACTAATAAAATTAATCAAAACTTACTCCTGCTCACTCACGCCAAAGTGCTCCCCGCTCATGCTCGCCGTCTCTGCAAGATTAACGGCAGTTTGCACGCACAGCATACTAGAAGATTTTACATCTGTGAGACAGTTGCTGACGTCAAGCTGCGCTTCAGAAACGGAAGTTCTAAAAATTTTGGACTTCACTGTCTAATTGAGTTGAATTGGGTCGCTAATTTCTTTTACTGTCTACTATTACTGATGATAAAGCATTAATCGTTCAGTAATCCATATTGCGCAAAAGGTGCACAGATCGTGCTCCTTGAAGCACTCTCAGTGGCTTATGATATGATTGGTTGAATGGTTCTCGCATCGATTTAAAGAGTACGACAGACCCACGTTGAAGAAAGCTCTGCCAGGAAACGAGTGGATTCAGTAAATGACATGATTCAGACACTGTACATTTTAAACATTCAAAGTTTTTTGTGCACAGTGTATATCTACATTGTGTTTTGCATTTGTGAAAATTTTATGAATATATAATTTTATTTTTGCATGTGAATGTCTTGCATTCTTTGTGCGGCCATGTTGATGGCGTCGTGAATGTAAACATAGTCGAACTAGAAGAATTGAGTTGGGAGCACTATTTTAAAATGTTGTAAAATTTACAGGGATAGTACGCTAAGTAGGGATGCCAGGGACCGGTATTGGACAAAATCGGCACTATTAACGGTTTTGGATCAATATGAAAATCCCAACAAAGAGTGGAGCACCGACGACGAGTTGCTGCCGCATTTTTGCATTACAGATATCTTCGGCTACCTTGTTTGTTTTGTGAGCGCCTACACTTCAAAACAGTTCGAAGCTACAATCATTGGAGTCTCATGTGCAGTTCACAAATGGACCATGACGCAGATCATAAAGCCGGCAAACAGTATACAGTCCGGACAAAGGTAAACTGCACTCCGCCTAGTTGCTATTTACTAACCGTTAGTGCAACAACCATAATGTACTTTTAACTAAACTTATGTGTTTCAAAAGTGTAGTTAGTAGCTGTCAACCCTCCCCTTTTTTTCCGGGGTTCTCATGTATTGAGCTCCTTTTCCCGCTGTCTTCCCGTTGTAGTATTTTCCTGTAAAATATCCCGTTAGCCCTTCCATCGGACCTGTCAGTCTCTTACTTGAAAGCAACCTTAGCGTGATATTGGCCTTTTTAAGATAACAGCGTGGTTGTTGTGAGAGCACGATTTCACACCAATGAAGCAAAGTCACGTTAGACATAGCTTCACAATCTCGCTTAGTTAATGCAGCAGTTTTGTAGAAACGAAGTTTTGCTGTCAGCAAGGGACAAACAGAAAGATAATGTAGAATTTTTCGGGTTTTTTGGATGAGTAGCCAGGAAATTTCCCCTTATTTTTCTCTTTATAGCTATATAAATTATATTCACCTCACTTGGTCTCCGTGGTCGCGCCTCCAAGCAGGAAAGCAGTACAATAATCCATTTTTTCAACCAGGGCGATTATGTGTTGCGCTATTACACCCACAATACAGCCAACGGTTTACCATGGTTGAAATAGATTTTTAATTAATCAGGAATAGACACACACGGCTGAGAGGGGATATGTCAGCCCACACTTGCGCAGTAGTCCGAGTAGCAGTAAAGGAGGCCATCAGCATGGCGGCCACGCCAAGTGTGTGAATATATTTTTTTTTCACGCACGTGAATTTTTTTTGTGTGTACGTGAATTAGTTTCATGCATGTGAAATTGTCTACGCATGTGTGAATCGTGTTTTTTGCGTGAATTATATTTGAGACTAATCTGTCTCCATAGAATTCACACGGAGCTTCAGTCTGTTGCAGAAAAGCAGAGGCTGACAAAGAGAGGGAATGGAATGTTTTATTTGTGTCTCTGGGAGTTTGCAAGTTATGAGGAGTTTAATACACGAATATGTATCATAGCCTTCCACTGAAATTACCTGAGCAGTATTAATGATCTAAAAAAAAAAAAAAAACATCACTCAATAACGTGCGTTCACTGAATGGACGGGGCACGAGCATATATATATGATGCATAGAAAGCTTACCCCTTTTGACTTGCTGTCAATGTTGAATGTAAGAATTACTTACTATAGCAGTGATGCATTATCCAGTGATGCAAACTATTCAGCTTTATTTTTTGGTCAAATTCTGCCGTTTTGAATTGAAAGTTGGACTGTCATTTACATGATTCATGTAATTCATAATTATTGTGAATAGCATTGACAATAGCATTTTTCTTGCGCTTTCAAGATATTATAAATACAACTAAAATTGAATGGATGCATATTTTAAAATGGCTAAAAATGTTATTTGCAGTTCAGATTGATTACTTTACAAAAAAATCATATTATTTATTTAGTTCCTTTACCATTACCATAGTGGTCTGGTCTTAATATTTTCCTCAAAACAATAATGTTATGTTCTAGATATGATTATGGCCTTGTTTGTTATAAGTAAAAAGTTTAGTGTTGGTTTAGTGTAAATGATACATAAGAAGAAGAACTTGTTTGTTTTATTTTATTTTGTTTTTGTATAATGAATAAGTTGTGAAAGTGCATGATATTCTAGGCTGCCCATGAAATATTTTTTTTCTCTCCAGCGTAAATATAACAGCCTATAGTTAATGTAGTTAATATAGCAATATCTACAGTATAAATATCTAGACACCCCCCTGCCCCCCGAACCGCAACAGGAATAGTGCACACCCAGGATATCGGCCAGCCCACCCTTCTATAGCTGTCAAGAGCCGGCCCTGTGTGCAACATTTTACATTTAAGTAAACTGTGTGATATCTAACTTTACTACAAGTTTTGACATCTTTCTGTTTCAGGGCATGTGAATTCCTAAACGTGAATTATGGATTTTGGATTATTTAGCATAAAACATTGCTCTGAAGGGGCATTAGAGAGTGTGGATTTAATTGTGTTTTGAATGTGTATTATAGAGTGGTGTTTTGGTATGTTATTATACCTGGTGTGTAGTGTGTGTACTGGTATTGGCAAGTAGTGTTTTGTGTTGTTTTGATATTGTTTTATGGATACTTTTTGGATTAATCTGGAGAAAGAAGTTCATTAACATCTGGGATGGCTTTCTGAGTGAACTACCCCTTGACGCCTCGTGGTACCATCACAGAGAGGTTTATGTTTACCCCAATTGTAAGTCGCTTTGGATAAAAGCGTCTGCAAAATGACTAAATGTAATGTAAATGTTAAAGAAACCACCATCTATGTGCCTAGTTCAGTACAATATAAGCTGATATTTTTCTAATATTGTTCATGCAGAACTGAAGGATGAGTCTGTGTGCCCTCTTACAATTATATTTGGTCAGTAAAGCCTTGTTTCCTTCTTATTTGTAGAGAACTAACTGAAAGTGAATTTTTTGAATTTCATCTGTTCCCAAAGGACACTTTAACAGACAAGGTGAGTCCAAGGTCAGTTTCACCAGAACTCGTTACCTGAACTACAGATGGAACCTGAATCATGGATAGACTCATGGACTGCCCCATGGTTGTCCAACAGTGACGAGAAAAAAGATTTGAGCGGTTTTGAATGTGCATTGTTACATTAATGGCATTGCAATGAAATTTCTTGGAAAAAACGGCCCGTTGTCAGTAGCGATGCATGAATCACAACTCAAGTAACAAGCTAATCTGCATGACTTTTCCTCCCTCAAGCATTACAGCATGGATTTCTATTGAAATTACTCAATTTTGAATGCAAAAATCCACTGAGGTCAATTTGGCCGCACATAAGGTTGTCAATAAAGAAATTAATAAAATAAAATACTGAGCACCTTTAAATAGTGTAGTTAATTAATATTTGTTAGTAACTACTAAGGGTTAGGTCACCCAAAAATTTCAATCCTGTCATTAATTACTCACCCTCGTGTTGTTCCAAACCAGTAAGACCTTCGTTCATCTTCAGAACACAAATTAAGATATTTTTAATGGAATCCGAGAGGTCTCTGACCCTCCATAGACAGCAATGATATTAACACGACATGAGGGTGGGTAATTATGACAGAATTAACATTTTTGGGTGAACTATCCCTTTAAATTATGCAGCATGGCAGTTTCAAAGTAGTTTCCACAACATCATTAAAGATGACACCTTCTGTCTGCTGAACATCAAAAACAAGAGTATGAGTGTGTGTGCTTATTCAGAACCACAATCATAAAAAGAGACACACTGCAGCCACTTGGCTCTAAACAGGATATCCCAAACTTTATTTCCTGTGTAGAGGTGTACTAGGGGAGCAATCACAGTTAGTGGACGTCCATCTTATTAGATTGAGTGCAACACAAAAATAAATCAAAACAAAAACGAAAAAAAAAAAAAAATCTCATATTTAATCATTCGGATTGAAATTAAAACAACCTAACGATCGAAACAAAACAGCCTGAAATAAAGCGAAAAGTGCAAGAGAGAAAGCAGAGATAGAGAGAGAGGAGGAAAAGAGTCAGCTTTAATAAGCCCATGACAGAGGACTGTGTAAGACACACTATGCCACAAGGCCACACACACTTGCATTAACATGACTCTCAGCATTAGCCTACAGCTATCAAACACACACAATGATTTGAGCCCCTCGATCTGTACAAGACAGATAAGATAATAAAACTTACAGCCTTCATTTAGACCAGCTATTACGTTACATACAATACATTCAATCCTGCTTTGGCATGAGAGCTTTCTGCCATGTTATTTACACTGCAAAAAACAGCATTTTGTTTTGTTTTCCTTTATAAATATTCTCTTTTTAACATTTAATTTTTAGCCTCTTGTTTTTAAGCATAAACCTCATTAAACTGCATTAAATTTATGCTTGAAACAACAACAAAAAATAATTGTTTGTTGATTTTTAGATATTTCTTACTGGAAAACAAGACAAAATGACTAGTTTAGAACAATATTCTCTGCAGTATAAGTGGTTTTGCAAACCTTTATACATGCTATAAATTTATACATTATAAATAAGTGTTATGTAGACATTTACACACATATACGCACTGTTCAGGAATACCAGGAACATTATTACACATATACACTGCAATTGTTTACAACATACAGCCTACATAATTTCACTGGACACATTAATGCAAGATGTTAGTGAGGCCTTGGATTAGAAAGAGAGAACGAGAGTGATATAGAGAGGGGGGAGGAGGAGGAAATAATATTATCAAAGATTAGTATTAAACCCCTGAAAGACTAGAGTCCATCTGAGCAGTGAGGAAGAGAGAGGGGAATTAGGAATGTAAGACATACACAAGGCAAACCCTGACGCTTCACACACATTCTCCTAATGTTTTACAGACAATTTCCAGATGGTTCACTGATTTTTGCAAGATAGTTTACAGACTCGGAGCAGATAAATAACGGACTATATGTTCCCTTAATTCTTACAAATATCACAGACTGCTCCAGACCGACCAAACAAACACACACACACTCACACACACACACACACACACACACACACACACACACACACACACACACACACACACACACTGCTCAGCGAAGAAACTAGAACAAAACAAGCTCTATGCAACAATCAATCCAAAAGGCAATATTTGTCATTCTGAAGTCTCAAATAAATACGTTGTATTCTCTCTTTGATAACGGCAGAGCGGTGACTCTGCCTGCATTCTACTGTACAGTATATACATACACGCCTGAACGCTTCGGTGACAAAATATTTCATACTGTTAAATAATATAACCATTGCAACAACCAAGCAAAGGGCCTTGATATATTGCTTCCTTATATTACTAAACGACAGATACTGCCTTTTTAATATACATGTGCAAGTTAAAAAAAACAAACTAAACGAAACACATTTAAATGAAACTTACGGACAGGAAAATCAAACGAACAAGCAAACAAAACAAAAATCGGAATATCTATACAGCTTTCAAACTTCTGTCGACTACATTAATGAAGGGGATTCTGCGTACTATATACAGACAGGTTAGCATCCATGCATTGTCAACACGAAGCACATTAACATTCCAAATATGGACATGGCAAACAAGGGGGCGGGGTTAAAGGGAGGGGCTAGGTTCCACAGGGGGGCGGTTCCAATGCAGCCACGCCCTGATTTACAGAGCACAGACGCACAATTGCTGACCCCTGCTCTGCCAAAGCAAATACATATACAGTATAAACCGTAGAGACCATGTACAGTTTAAACGCCCCGTACGGAGAGGCGCACCTGCGGTCGGTTGGTGTGACGGCTAGCGAGCAGCACGTACAGCAAGGGTCCTTGAAAGTCTTCTCGGCAGTACTTGGTATGGCTGTAATTCACATGGTTTCACCAACTTCACTCCAACTTTACCTGTTTGTTTATTGGTTAAATAGATATTAGGCTTCAGGAAAAAGTCTTTTATTGATGTTGGTTTTGTCTTTCTTTGTTTGTAGTGTCTTTCTTGTGGATCTTAGAATTAGCGAGCAACAGCGGACCATCTTCATCAGGGATTGAAGGTCATCATCAAAGGCTTCCTACAGAAATGCCCTGAAGCTGGTACAGTATAGTTTCCTTTCATTCAAAATGTAGAACAAAATAAAACAAACATAACAAAAAAAGAAAGAATAAACAGCTTTTTCTTCTCTTTCAAAATCAAGCTTCTGAAACTACAAACCCCAACACAGAATCCCTTTAAAAACACTCTTTTGTTACAAGAAGAGGTGTTCAGATGCAGTAAAAGAGCTGTAGGCTGGATCCCTTCAGTACAAACACCTATAAGAAATGTCACCAAGGCCTCTTTATCCTTGCAAGGACATTTTTGGTGTGGGTAAAAAAGGTACGATTGGAAATACAAAACCCACTTCAGGGGCTGTGTGGCACACTGCAGTTCTCCATTAGAAAGATTTTCCCTTTGGCAAATTTGGCGCGAACTACACAATAGATGAAGTCCAAAATATCTACGTCAGATCTACTGTGCTCAATCCAGAAACACGATTTCATATATTTACTTACCCACTAAGACTGAAAATCGAACTTTGGAAAGGAGAGTGAAAAATCCTGCAATTGCATTTTCAAAAACTGAGCTACATTTATTTATTTTTTTCTTCAGTTAGTTTGTGTTAAACCATGCTATCCTAAAGATGTTTAGAGTCAAATTCAGATTAGTTCTACAATGTCTGCTTTTAAAATCAACCTACGTCTAAAACCGTGACTACTCTATGAGATTTACCTTACAGCTCCGTATGCAGCGAATCTACAAAGTACAAAGAAGCAATCTCAGCAGGGCTGGAGGGAAAGCATGCCCTCGTAAACTCCACATAGATGAGTGACTGACTGTACCTGTATGAGCAAGTCAATCAAGCAAAAGACTACCTATTATACATGCTTGCAAATTGTGTGTCTGAGAACAAATCGCTGAAAGTATGGCCATTCTCATAGTATGTGTCCGTAAATGTATGCGTGTATGCTTGGATGGAAAGTAACAGTCGTAATTGTAAACTCTCGATGTGATGTTGGCAAAAGCATGTCACATGCTGGATTATCTTCACTACGCTGACCTCACACACGGTCCATCGATTGCATAAATTAATAATCGAATCAGTAACAAACCGCAGTGTGTTTGTATTAGAAAATTCAGGATGTTCCTTAACCTGAGCTCTTTCGATAGCACTTTACGATCTTTGAGAGCGTCAGATCAAGGCTTTTAAATCAAAGTCTTGCACTAGTGCACCTCTGGTCTCTAAAGCTTCAGCGTTGGGAGATATTAGAGCTGGCATACTGCACTCTCCTCATTGTTATTCTCTTTCTGAACTGGAATGAACTGCACCAGTGCAAGAGCGGGAGAAAAACTGGCCTTCACAGGAACTACAAGCTGCTCTAGAGAACAACAAAAGCTGTTTAGGACCGCTCTGATTACATCATCTGTAAACACAAAGTAGTGTGTCTGAAAAATCACCCAAGCAAAATGACAGTACCGCTCGGTCCCCATTAAGACAACAAACCTATAACACACAGCCACATTACCTAGAGTTCCATGGCACTATGAAGGGAGCTTACAGATTCCACGGTCCCACGTGGCTTTTATACTGGTTTAGGTTAAAAAAGCACAACTACAGTAGTTAAAGGTAGCAATAGTAGCTTTCATAGTCTAGATTTGATGTTTGAACACTGTGGTCACACCCCGTCCAATCAGATGCAGTCACACAACAAACAGAGGAAGATGAGGATGAAGGAATGGCGTGTTGAGAGAACAGAAGAATGGGCCAATGGTCTGCGGAAAACGATTATCCTCGTGAACCCGGAACCGAGTCCGCCGCTGTTGCCTTCCTCTGCAGTCTTTAGTCTTTACCGTTTAGTCTTTGCGAATTTTTCCACAGAATGCATGATCGTGTGTGTCACTGTGTGAAGGTGTGTAGTTTTGCGTGTATATGCGTGTGTGAGTGCGTGTACGTGTGTTTAGAAGCCCTTGATGTGGCAGTAAGCCTCCAGAGAGGAGAACAGGATGTAGAGGAGCCAGAGGCTGACGAATAGCATGGTGGTCAGCCCTTTAGCAGTCCGCGGACCCCCCAGCTCGCCGCCGATGTCGGGCCGGCGGCGGTACATGAGCACCGCCACGCAGATAAAGGCGAAAATGGTGAAGAGGGTGACAGAAAAGGCCAGGTTACCCGGCTCCACCTTGAAGTCATGGCCCTTTGAGTTGTGGTAGATGGCGGCGATGGACCAGGCCACTCCGATGCCCAAGAAGACGTTCACGGCATTGCTGCCTGTCACGTTTCCAATGGACGCATCGGCGTACTGATCCTGTATCGCTGCCACTTTACTGGCAAAGGTGTCTGAGAGGAAAAGGAGAAAGAGATAGAAAGAAGAAAGAGAAGTATTAGTAGAGTAAAAAATAAAAATTGTTATCATGATTCATAAACATTCTGATAGATTGATAATAATACAAATAATAACGTAGTATTATAATTGTTAAATAAATAATCAAATATATAAACTAATTAAATGTTCCAAAAGTGTAACCTTAAAACATAAAAAGCATTAATGTAACAAAAATACATTGATTAGTGACTAAGCGTATACCGAGCAAGCTTATTTTGATTATTGTGAGTCATAATGAAACATTACACTTAAAATAATCGAACAGTCATTCAAAATTAAGAATTTTTATTTGTATTTGTATTTATTTATTTTGCTCAAATGTGACAAGTTTGGTGAGGTTTATGCTTAAAACAAGAACCAAAGATAAGATAACAAAAAGAAGTAATTAAAAATATTCAATTAACATTAATAATTAAAATAAGTAATTAAAGGATTTTCCCTCAAGTACTTCTTGCTTGTCTAAATATGTTTAGATCTTTCTTCAGAAAACGAAACAAAAATAATAGTTGCAGTGCACACGCAAGTATACATGTACAGTATGTACAGTATGTGCACACGGTACTCATCTTCTCTCTCTTGCTCATCGCTCCTTTTTTGGTGAGGATATAATTTTGTTATAACAGCCTGGTTAACCTCTGATTTGAGTTGAAATCAAATGGCTGTGTGCTGTTTAAACAGTGTGGTTTCTCTCGATCAGAGACAGCTGCATGCTAACAGGGTGATCTATTGCAGACAGTTGAGAAACCATGAGGATGCTGATTGTGCGTTCTGTCTGGAAAGGCCTCTAAATAATCCTAGATGCACATACACTCCCTTTCTAACACTTTCTTCCTCTCTGTCTCATTTAATCTTCCTCTCTCTCTTTCGTTATGCTAATATGGTCCATAACACATTACCCTGCTGAAGTGCTCTGGATATGTTGATGATATTCTTTGCAGCCTGTGGTCACAAAGAGCCATTATCCTCATTTAAAGGTCTTTCTATCCTGCGGATATACACTTTAATATTCACACATTCGTATTTGCATATTTGTGTTCCTGCAGTGCATCTCAAGTGAAAATATATCCAAAAATATTTGATCACTAAACATTACATCAAACAAACAAAAAAAGATGATAGAATATGTACTTGATTTAAAGACATTTTAGATTCCCCAAAAATATTAAGCAGCACATGTTCAACATTGATAATAATAAGAAATGTTTCTTAACATCAAATCAGCATTTCTTAAGGATCATGTGACACTTGAGACCCGAGTAAGAATATATTATTCTTAGCAGTTATTTTAATTTGTATAATATTTCACAATTTTTGTTTAAACTATGTTTTTGATCAAATAAGTACAGCTTCAGTGAGCAGAAGAAACTAAAACTCAAAATATGTTTAATATGCTTTTTTATTATACATAATGTTACCAAGTGCTTTTTAGTTTTTGCTATTTATCAAGAGCTTAAAGTTTTAATGTCACCATGAGGCATCTTTCCGCACTCAACAATGAGCTTTCCCACAGAAATGAATCATTTCTGAGTCCAAGG
The DNA here is from genome assembly GCF_018340385.1 of Cyprinus carpio. Lineage (NCBI taxonomy): Eukaryota > Metazoa > Chordata > Actinopteri > Cypriniformes > Cyprinidae > Cyprinus > Cyprinus carpio. Next base: position 11,175,922 of record NC_056613.1, on the reverse strand, counting down.
ATGTGAACAGCTCAAAATTGTCATCTGGTAATTACGGTAATTACGGCAGCACTCAACATCTGTCTAAAAGTGAAGGTTAGAAACTCTCCCTGCAAATCGGAAAAGTATCTGAGAACAGCATCAGCCATTAAAGTGCTTAAAGGACAAAAATTGACTCAACAACATCTCAAAGACACAGCATTATAAAGTGAAAGCTGGGTTTACTGTAAAGTACTTATTTCTGAAATAACATTTTCCTTCTCGTTATTCATCACTGTCCTGTTATGTTGTTGTAAACAACAGCATGGATGGAGCCGTTTCCATAGCATTACCATGGAAATTCTCAGTTAAGGCTCAGCTAACACCCAGTCTGGTGTAAAGTCCTGCCAAAGAGCCTGGCAGCGTGCGGACGACAACTGCCGTTAATGTGGGTGTCATGGCAATGAAAAGCTTCATCCCAGAAAGACGCTCGGGAGCAGTTAATCATTACGGACTTAAACGGATCAGTGTTCCAGACTGTTATAGACTCTGAAACTGTTATAAACCTCAAACTGCTTATGTTTGCACACGGATGCAAATTTGTATTAAAAATGACAGCACATATAGTTTAAATGAGTATTTTATTGACAACAAATGTGTCTGCGGCTCAGCTATACAGCCAATGTATGTCTGCGCTGGCAAATGCAAAGTGGACTAAATAACAATTAATCATTATAATTAACTTTTTATATTACCACACTTTAGTGGCACTGCATTCAGAAGATGCACGTCAGTCATCAAACCCATTTCCAGTTTAAATTAATCGAGCAAATTATTCTTTCAAGATACTATATGCTGAATCTAAAGGTTTTGTGTTCTGTTTAAAAGCATTTGGTGAACGTCGTCTTATCACAGTCATTGTACATTTTCCTTCTCCTGGTTTCTGGCTGCTCGCTTGGCTAATTGGAAGTTTCCCAGTACTCAATACGGCTTTCATCTCCCACTACAGACATTTGCTAACTGCTCAATAACGCTCCGTTCAGTATGCAACGTGCAGCATTTGTTATTTTGAATTTGTGCAGAAACAGCAGAAAAACAATCAATGGATGTGGCTGTAAACCTTTAACTAGAAGTTTGCTTCATTTACCTTACTGATGACTTTGATTTTTGACCTGTTCCTAGTTAAATGTGTAAGTACCTCATTGTTTTTGGCACCTGAACCAGACATATAATACAAGAAAAATGTATTTAATTTTTATTTGTTTAATATAAATGTTTAACATATTTCACCTGTAAAAAATAAAAGGGCAAATTCAGGATGTTATTTAGCTTTATGGAGGTAGTTCACTTCCAGAATTAAAATTTCCTGAAAATTAACTCACCCGTAAGTCATCCAAGATGTTCATGTCTTTCTTTCTTCAGTTGCAAAGAAATTACATTTTTTGAGGAAAACATTCAAGGATTTTTCTCTACATAGTGGACAACAGGGATCAGCGGGTTGAAGGAACAAATTGCAGTTTCAATGCAGTGGCTCTACATGATCCCAGCTGAGGAATAAGGGTCTTATCTAGCAAAATGATCGGTCATTTTCTAAAAAAATAAAATAAATAAAAAATAAAAAAGTATATACTTTTTAACTTGTCTTGCACTAGTGTCATCACGCATTGTGTAATCATGTTGGAAGTGTCACGCGCAGTAAGTTCTTCATCTGTGTACTCTGGTTCAAAAAGGTAGGGTTGGTGCAAAAAACTCCATATCATTGTCTCCTTCAACTTCAAAATTGTCAGACAACATAATTCTACCTCTTTTTGTAAAGGGTGTTTGATTTTCTTTGCACATTTGCTTTGTAAACACAGGGTCGGTACTTCTGCCCACATCACATGTGTGTGATTACGTAATGCTTGAGGTCGAACTAGTGCAAGATGAGCATTTGTGGTTAAAACATATATAATTTTTTATTCTTTATAGAAAATGACCTGTCATTTTGCTAGATTAGACCCTAGAGCCCTTTGAAACTGCATTAAAACTGCAATTTGGACCTTCAACCTGTTGGCCACCATTGAAGTCCACTATATGGAGGAAAACCCTGGAATGTTTTCCTTAAAAACCTTAATGTCTTATCAGTTTAGTTTATTTGTTTACAGGGGCAACACACGTGAATAAACATGGTTGTAAATGTGCCAGAATTAGCCAAAGAGGCAATTTTTTTTTTCGAACAAAGAAAGAAAGACATGACCATCTTGGATGACAAGAGGGTGATTAACTTATCAGGAAATATTCATTCTGGAAGTGAACTACTCCTTTAAATAGTTTTCAACAATTAATCAAACTTGACTTAAAATGTAAGATTTTCTAAGCTTTAGGCCCTTGAACAAACTTTTCTCTAACACTAAGGAAAAGACATCTTCCCATAGATTATATAGTTCCTCCTCACACATACACATGCTCTCGCTCTCTCTCTCTCTCTCTCTCTCTCTCTCTCTCTCTCTCTCTCTCACACACACACACACACACACGCAGTTGTAAGCAGGTAATGGTAATTTTAGCTGATAGGGTACAATGTAAATTATTTTTATTTGATAGGGTACAATGTCTCCAAGGGCTGCTGGGATAAAAGCCACTTGTATGTAATTTTCTTCTAAAACAAAAACCACAACAGCACTTTTCTAAACATCTGTAGTAGTACTTCTATGATATTAGATTTTCACTACATGATTATCTTGGACAAAAGAATTCATGACAAGGATATCATCACTATATCTAGAAAAATTTGAATAATGATGATTACATTTTGTGTTTGATCTTTTTGTCCAATGAATAAAAGAATTAAATGAATAAAAACATTTGCCGTCAAAAGCATGCAGTGATGCCTGGAATCACTTTAATAATGAAAATACATTTAAGTGCAAGATGTGCAGTACCAGTCTGCCACAAACAAAACATTATAATGAGAACACTATTCTAACAGAATGTATTTTAAAAAAAGCACATTCACAGCATGAATTAAAAATTCTAACTAGCACGGATAAGTTCACTTGTGCATTTGCATTGTTTTGTGCAGATGTAGGTCCTAATATTATATTTATAGTATATATCTGACTAATCTCAAACAGGATGCATTTGTGTGTTATTAACTTGCTGGCATTCTGTTATAATAGTGTTCTCACTTCAGCAAACTGCTGTTCATTAGCTTCCGCTCATGCACATCAAATGGCAATACCCAACATTATTGGCTATGATTGAATTTAAAGCAATCATATTCATTTTAGATGTTTCTTTTTCAAATCAAATAAATACATTAAAAATATAGCAGTGTTATTTTTCTGATATAGTCATGTGTAGTAAAAACAATGTATATCCTATTTGATGTCAAAAACCAGAGTTATAAAATGCTAAAAGTGATTTAAATAAATGTGAAAAATGGGAACCTGTTTACTAAAGTTCTTCAAAACTGTTTTTTACACTATCTGTGCTACTCAATCAATATTTAATTAATGTTTCTTTTTCTATTGCAATACAATTTAGGCCCAACAAAAATGTATCCTTTTGTTTAAGAGATAGTTCACCTAAAAATAAAAAATCCATATTTTGATGACTTTATATTCCATATTTTATTCCATATTTTATTCCATTTATTCCATATCATATTTTTGACTTTTTATTCCATTGTTGTTTTGGACCCCATTGACTTTGAATGTATGGAAAAAAGCATTATTCTTCTTTTGTGTTCCACAGAGTAAAGAAAGTCATGCAGGTTTGGATCGACACAAGGGTGAGTAAATAATGACACTAATAACATTTCTGGGTGCACTATCCCTTTGAGGATGTTTTGAGAAAATACTAATTAAGAAAATGATGCCCTTGTGTGTGCATGACATTGTCCACGTATGATGGCTTTTACTGGAAAGCAAGATGCAAATGCAAGAAAATGATTGTCTGCGGTGAGATGAGAAGAGCAAAAGGGCGAGGAATAGAGGATGAAAAGAAAAGAAATGGGGTGAGTGAGGTAAAGAGAACAGCATTAGAGAGAGAGATGGGAATGCTTCTGCGTCCTGCTCTCTCAGCGTTTTCTCTATGAGCAGTCCAGTGTGTCTGGAATACTAAACATGGGGAACATGCACTGCTCTTCCAGTGTGTGTCTGTGTGTTTTGTACATGAACATAGCTGTGTGTGTCTCCTGTTTTAAATAACAGTTAACATGACTGATGAAGGTAATACATGGAGGTGCAATGTAGCAAGGAGCTTTACTCTGCATAACTATATGATATATCATAATCATAGCCTTGCACGTATGCACACACACACACAAGTGCTTGGACATCCTCATTTTATGATAAATTACTATATGTAAATACAAACATGGGTGGCTAAAACACAAAAATCAGAGGTGCATATGTTTTTTTTTCTCTCTCACCTGGCACTGAAGTTCCCAGGGCTACAAACACCACTGCTGTGACAGAGTCTTTGAGTCCGATGGTACAGCCGAAGTGGGATGCCAGGTCTCCAATGAAAGCTGTCAGAACGCCAATCATAATGATTGACACCACGAAACACGCCCACCCATTCCAGTAGTCAGTGGGCGGAACAAAGGCAAAGAGAACTTTCCAGAAGACAGTCAGGAAATGCATGACATAATCGAAGCAGGAGGGGAGCTTCTCCTCTCCGCATTCTTCATCATCATCATCCTCACCTGCAGTAATGAGAAATAATTAAATATGACTTTATAGAAGGTTAATAAATCCCTAAGTGCTAAAATTTGGCACATGACTCATCAAAATGACTTGCCAGAACAACTTAGCAACCCGCTATCAATCACCCAGAACATCAGCATCCTATCAAATTTATAGGAGTGCACCTAAAATGCAGCAGCGACCTGCCAACTGCCTACAAAAAACATCACGGTAGCAGAGAGATTTGCACAGACCAGGCCCCACTTTTCTTCAGAAAATATAAAAAAATTATATTTTGTACCTTTCAAAAAGCCACACACCAGGTCAGCCGTCGTGGCAGTATAGCTGTAACCTTCACATAGACACATACAGCCTATATCGATATGTAGAGCACACAGCGTGTGTGTGTGTGTGTGTGTGCTCAGGAAGGTTGTAATCTGTTTGATATTCTGTTGGTGCTGCGTTTCCTTGAGAGCGTAAAGAGAGCAGCTTCCAGACCCCATACAGTGCTCTCTGACAGGTGAGGCTGTTCCTTTAAAGTGTGATTAGATGCTACAGGATGTTCAGAAACCTCATCTATTCACAGCAGCACCTGAAGTCTCTGGCAGGGGATTTAGTCATTGTTTTGCCAAGACATTCATTCTGTTCACGGGCAAAAACCTGATTGCGCACTGTGATTAAAAGGATTATTGATAAAGTAGATGCTTAGGCTAGAACATACACACACGCTTAGACAGAACACTCACACTGATCTGTATCAAAAACAAACAAATTCCAAAAAAATTTAATTTAGAGTGGATTGTTTTGTTTTGATTTTGTATTTTAGGTTAGGAAGGTAAGATAGGATATTTTTTTTTTATTATGTGTATATGTTTATTTCATCACAGCTCAAGAGTATCTGAAGGTCATGATGATGTTTGCTGTCACTGCAACACGTGTGTAAATATGCACACATCTGTGCTAAAGAGACAGAGAAGGTCAACTTGATGCTTTATGTGCCGTCCATCAGAGTGTCTGAAGGGAGTAAACACCTCATAAAAGAGCATAGGTTTGCTTTCAGACCATAGTCAGCATACATAAATACACAATTGACAATGCAATTAAAAACTTTAAACAAGATCAGTTGACTTGATAAGCATACTGTTCTATTTAAATCTAAATATAGTTTCTACAGACTGACCTTTACAGATTTCCACATTTGTTTAGAGAGTTTTTTTTTTTTTTTTTCAAATTTAGATTACATAAATGAGGACATACTATAGACTTATAATGTAAAATGTATAACTTTTAAAATTATTATTGTAAGTAGGCCTATTGTTTATATACTATTATATTATATATTAAAGTGCCCCTATTATGCCATTTCCAATATTGCCTTTCATGCAGGGGTAATGTAGCTGTATGTGAATGTAATTGATCTGCAAAGTTGTATAGCTGAAAGTGCACGGTAAATAAAGTCATTGTCTCCCAAAATAAAGAATCGACTGTGAACAGCTGAAACAAGTTGTTAGTAATTCGAATCCCACTTCCTTGACGTAACACAATTGCATAATGCGCACCTATGTTCTATGTTGGCTGGCTGCGAACTACTTGACCCCGCCCACAAACACGTCATTCTACTGACGACTGCTTCTCTAATCTCGGGGAGTTCACTAAACGTGGGATTTACAAAACGCTTGCTGTTGAAAGATGGATCAGTATCCTGTTTATTTGAAGCAGCTGCTGCTCACAACCTGTAAGTATGATAAATAATAGATGTTATATTTTCTATAGAGCGTTCAAAATACAGAACTATTGAAATAGGCGTATCGCTGCCGACACGTGCTGTACCCGGTAGACCAATCACATCAAATTAAGCCATCTGACCAATCAGAGCAGAGCAGGCTCACGGAAAGGAGGGGTTAAGAGAGACTGAATTTTTGAACTGCTTTGAATGAATCATTTGAGAATCGCTGGAAAACGAGGTGATATTAAATGCATATTTTGAGAAAACGAAAGCGTTTTTTGACCTTGTATGCATGTGATCCTATTGAAGGAGACTCCCACAACAATATTAGGAACCGTAAAAATGGTATAATAGGGGCACTTTAATAATTTGAATTTTAGTTGAATTGTGTGTGTGTATACACACACAGAGAGAGAAAAAAAAACAATTTTCTAGCTCAATAGCTTTATTTTTAACTTCAGTTTTAGCATTAGTAATTTTAGCACTTCAGCTTGCTTATTATCCGTTTTTAATATAAAATTTATATTACATTTTTATTTCCGCTTTATTTCAATTACTGAAAAACATTTTTAAAAGTTTCAATTAACTACAACACTGATCTTAACCCTCAAAGGTTATTTCGAATTTTTTGTTTATTCTAAATTATTTATGATAAAATGCTTCAAGAATCATTTGTCCAATTAAGGACATCCCCAAATGTCTCCAAAGGGAGGTCTGCGTCACATGTACCTTCTGGTGACAATTTTGTGTCCAAACTATAGATAAGTAAACCCCCACACACTCAGCGCTCATGTTGTGTTTACTCTCTCCTTTTCTTTCAATATAAATCATCTCGCTGTGCTGCAGAGTCTGACATTTAGCAAAGCTTTTAAACTTTAAACTCTTCAATTTACTGCCATTAGCTGCAAACCTTTTATGCTTCTTTGTCCCTATCTGTGTACATTTGTGTATATGTGCATGTGTGTATCTGCGTGTCCTGATAGAAAACATGGAGAAATTTCTGTTCCGTTCTCAGTAGTGCTAGATAAAAAAATAATCCAGTTTTCCATTTGTCATCTGTCAATGATGGAAATGATTAATGCATGTTTGACGTTAGGTAGGATGTACATGCAGCTTTTTCCATAATGACGGTGAATGGTGACCAGGGGCTACCAAAGTCCAAAAAATGTGTCCTGACACAACAAATCTGAATGAGATTTGAAGGAAAAGACTCTCAAGGACAATTCACACTTAAATCAGATACTTCAGATATAAGTAATACGGGTTTGGAATGACAAGAGGGTGAGTAAATGATGACAGAATTGTCTTTTTCAACTCATCTACTTACATGAAAGAATGTATAACATGCAAAAAAAAATTTTTTGAAATTCTATTTTGAAAACAACCAACATCACTGTAGATACTTTATGAAAAGACTTGGTCTGTACTGGTGATTACAGCAGACAGAGCAACATACACGCACACACAACACACACACAAAGGCTTTTAACCTTGCTTTGCCCCAGAGCACAAATTGGCACACTGAGAGGTGTTCAAGTGTGAATCACTAAGTCACCAACACCTGATCCACGCACACACACACAGACACACACGGCTAGAGAAGCAGCCTCTATGATCACCAGTCTCTCTGACATCGTGCTGCGAGTGCTAATTACTTCAGAGAAAACAAACCAAAAAAAATCCCTCTCTCATTTTTCTCTTTATCCACCTCAATCTACTTTCTTTCTCTCCTTTGCACAGAGAATGGAGACTCCTTTGTATAGCCCTAAGAGAGGTGAAGCTGCAAAACAGATTTTCTTGAGAAACACCGCAGCCACCAGGGGGCGCTTTATGGCACTTTTGAAATTTCAAATAGAAACTATAAACAACAACGTCTGATGTAATGTATATAACCCAGGGATGCCTAATCCTACTCCTGGAGGGCCACTTTCCAGCAGAGCTTAGCTTTAACCTTATTAAACACACTCAAACCAGCTAATAAAGCTCTTTAGGATTACTAGAAATGTCCAGAGCAGGCTGAAATCTACAGGAAGATGGCCCCCTGGATCAGGATTGGACACTCCTGATAACCCAATCAAAAAAAACAGTATTTAACTAAAAATGTATTTTATAACAGCAATAATAACATAAAAGTCTCGCAGGCACTTCTGGCAACATTAACAGTGATTAGCATCTCGAACGAGATGTTCTTTTTTAATGAATCACTAAATCAGTGCTCCCAATGTTCCTCACAAACTGAAACACTCACCGGCGCTGACTGTGATGGCCTCGATGAACTGGTCCCTCCAGCTGTTGGTGCCAACCAGAAGAGCCAAGTTTGTCTTTTTAATCAGCTTATCAACTGTGTTCTATAGAGAAAAGTGAGAGACAGCACACAAAGAAAATGAATGGCCATTTCATTATATTCTAGTGGAACGTAACAGGAATAAACAAACATAAACACACTTCAGATGTGGTGGACCACAGTTCATCGAGTGCTTCTAACTGCTCTCTGGTCTGCCCCACTGTGAAGTGTGTGTGGGATCGGAGTGTGTGTACGTTTTAGCACGGCGAGTGTGTGAGGGCTAAAGGATGCATGTGGATCATCCTGAAGTGTGTGGAGGCGATCGATGAGATGCCAATGTTTAGACCTCTGAACTTCCCTGACAGAACCATAGTGTCTTGTGTGTTTCCATAAGCAACAAGAAGGAACATTTTTCCACAGAAAAACAGGTATTTTTGAATTATATGTGACCTAAAAAGTTAGTTTGTGCAAGTCATGTTTGTGCACTGCAAATATTAACAACTTTGGTAATTAAAAATGATCCTTAATAAATAATAAAAAGTACATGTTTAAAGTATATTGCAGTAAATAACTTATTTGGCGCTATTAATTACCATTTGACATTATAATTGGCTAAACTGTTAAATTTATACCAGTATACTATACACATGTAAATGAATAGTTCATTGCAAAATTAAACATTTTATCATTATTCACTCAAACTTCATGTCGTTACAAACCTGTTCAACGTTTTTTTCAGCAGAACATCACAAAAGATATTTGGAAGAACTGTGTTTGTGCAAGCAAAGAAAGCCAAGAGGGGTGCACAACAACATCGGACACTCTTGAATTTAATTGTATGGACAAATGCACACTATAACATTCTTCAAAATATCTTCTTTTGTGTTTTACTGGTTTAGAACAACATGAGGTTAGTATACGTGACATTCATTTTTGGGTGAAAGTAGCTTTAATGGGATTATGAATAAATGGGAAATGTGTAGCTAAATTAACACACCTTGAATTCATAAGATTCCTCAATGATAACCTCCAGTTTAGGGTGATCTCCTAGCATTGGCCTCCCCATATCAGCGATGCGTCGTTCCTCTTCCTCTTCGCCTGTCAGAGGCTCCGCCTCTTCCTGCCCCGCCTCTTTCTCCTCCTCTGAAAACAAATGCGCCAGTCAGAGAGTAGAAAACAAACTCACCAAACCAGCCACCTTATATTTCAAATGATCATCTAAAGCGTGTTTGTGGATCAATGTGTAAATACATTTCATGAAAATGCTACAGTGAACACAAGAATTTGACTTTGTGGTGGAAAGTCTTCGTTGATAATTTAGGAAATGGGTCCATTTCATGAAACATACTTTCATAATAGAATACACACAGACCACTATGACCCTGTATATGAGAACTATGTCAGGGGCAGGATTTTTCCTTCATTTCTTTCATGCTATGAAGCTTCTATGGGCCCAGTGGGATTCTGGGTAAGTAAGTGTGTGATATAAGCAACCCCTGACCATGTGACTGGGTTTAGCCCAATCAATCACCACCATTCTCACACACAATGAAATGAGAAGGTCAAAGGAAAGCAGCAGATGCAGACCTAAAGGCACGGAGGTATGATGAAGTTTGGAAAGGAAAACAATTAGGTTACAGTAGAGACACATGCATACACTGATGAGGACAGACAAAAGGGAAGGCCTGGGAAAGGAGAAAATGAAAATCCTTTGGGCAGCACCATGGTGATTTCAGCGGAAATGTAATTCTTCGAGTCCTTTCACATATATTTTCTCTATCACTTTCTCTTTCTGTCTTATTTATTTCATATTTCTTCTCAGTTCACGAGCTCAGCTGGCATAACGGCTTCACCAATGACAGCAATAGTCATAAAACAATGTTATGATGACTACATTCCCAAGCTCAACACAAACATGAGCCTCATAGACAGAAAAGGCTGCATAAACGAATGAAATATCTAATGGAACAAATAAATCTCAAGCCACAAATGAAGCCTGAGGCATTAGTGGAGGATTCCAGTGCAAGATTCTCTGTCAGATTAATGGCAGAGCAACTCGTTCCTGTAGCCTAAACAGTCTCTCTCTCTCTGTCTTCTTATTTTACGATCATCTTTTCCAGGGTAATCTGTTCATCTTTTGCTTAGACCAAGTTCTCTTTGTTAAGAATTACCCTGTTTTCCTCACTCTTCTGCCTGTTGATTTGTGAGGTGACAAAATACTCACACATCACTTCTGTTTCTGTCCCTCTGGTTGCATTTTATCCACAAACACAGTGTTTAATTTTTTCTTATACACTAATTCGCCTCTGCATTGTTTAGTTTTAGCATGTACAGTATAACAGCCTCTCGTTTTAAAAAGTTGTTATATCTTGTTTGGCTGATCGTAAAGGACTCACTAAATCAAAAACAAGAACTGATGGGACAAACTGTAATGGACCTGTTTGTACAATTATTAAATATTAATAATTAAATCCAATAAAATAAAAGAATTGTTTTTAATTTCCTACATGTAATGGGGATTTGGGACCACTGAGATTTGCATGCATCAGATGTGAGTGTGATACATCCACAGAAAAAAGCTGAAAGATGCATAGGAAGTAAATTGTAAGACCAACAGAAAATGTGGCACATCTTCGGTGTAATAAAGTAAGGGCAAGTAAAAATAATTGGCTACATTTTGATACTGTGATTAGTTTTGGTAATTAAATAAGATGCTGCATGTTTTTTCTATTGTCTGTAGATGTGAAACACAACATGAAGATTGTCTGCGTGTGTAAACTGATATTGATTTAATAGGCTAAGGTTCCCTCTTCCTTGTTTTGTCCTTGAAAACAGAGCTATCGTTTTCTATCGACAGCTTGGTGCTACACATCTTGCATTAGCACACACACACACACACACACACACACACACACACACACACACACACACACACACACACACACACACACACACACACACACACACACACACACACACACACACACACACACACACACACACACACACACACACAAACACAGTCCATCCAGCCATCCGTTCCTTCCATTTACATCAAACCATCTCTTCAGCTGTCCTTTATAATTCTAGTCTCTTCTTTTCTTTTTTCTTTCATACTAAACAATCTATTTTCTCTTATCTACAGTATGAAGGTTTTGAATCATCAAGGGTACTTTCAAATGTCTTACAAGCAAAGTTAATCAAAGCCAACTGGACTTGATTATTAATTATTTTGAAGAGGATTCGCCACTCATCTGAGTGTCTTAATCAGTTTTTTTGTTGATTATTGATGAGTTTTTTTGTTTGTGGGTGATGAATTATAACAAAAAATTTATAATCAAATCCAGCTGCATCTGATTTGAACTCTACCTGATGCTCCTCTCTCTTTTTTATTCCATGTTTTAACCACTGGATCTCTTTTTATTGAATTTTATATTAATCATGCTAAAACACAGCATTAATCAAAACAACCGAATATCAAGAAGTAAATCTAAATGTGATAAAAAACATTTGATACACATAAAAACATTTAGGTGCTGGAAAAAAGAGATGCTTTTGTTTCCTGGAAAATAAATGTTTATCTAAATGTGAGATGAAACACACTCGAACAGCCTTGGCTTTGAAGACAGCACACAATCTTGAGCTCCGAGTCTTTTTAGCTCCCCTAATCTCTCCTCATGATTTACAGCCCAGCATCTGAACTCATCTGCTGGCGTGTCTTGACGTTTCCTTTGTGTCTAGTTATGAGATTATTGCGAAGAAACGAAATTAAACAGTTCACTTTGAAGCTTTCTTTCTCAACCTGCAAGTATCCTGAGCACACCCTATATGGTAAACTACAAAAAGATTGTGTAAGAGACGATTATGACAATAAATGAAAGGGTCATATCATTCTTTTGAAAAAAGTTTTTGTGTACAATGCGTACAAGCATCAGAGCTCAAAACTCTCAAACAACAGACCATTCAAAAGTTTGGGGTCTGTAAACATTGCGGGTTGGGGTTTGTTTGTTTGGGAAAGAAATTAAAGGATTAGTTCACTTCCAAAATGAAAATTTTCTGATAATCTTCTCAACCCCATGTCATTGAAGATGTTCATGTCTTTCCTTCTTCAGTCGAAAAAATTCCAGGGTTTTTCTCCATATAGTGGACTTCAAAAGTGACCAACGGGTTGAAGGTCCAAACTGCAGTTTCAATGCAGCTTCAAAGGGCTCTAGATGATCCCAGCCGAGAAATAAGGGACTTATCTAGCAAAACGATTGGTCATTTTCTAAAAAAAAAAAAAAAAAAAAAGTATAATCTCTAACCACAAATGCTCATCTAGCTCTGTAATGCGTGTCCACAACTTGACGCATTATGTAATCACGTTGGACAGGCACAAACAAAGTGAACGTGCCAAGACTAAATCAAATGGCCTTTTCAAAAAAGGTAAAATAATGATGTTGGATGATTTTGAAGTTGGAGGAGAAAAACAGATGGAGTTCGGTCCTCCTTCTGCCTACGTCATGCGCAACCTTTCCAATGTGTCTACATAATGTGTGAAGTTGTGGACGCGCATCTTAGAGCTAGAGCAAGAAGAGCATTTTTGGTAAAAAAGTATGTAAACATTTAAATGTTAAGTAAACTTTTTTTTTTTTTTTTTTTTTAAGAAAATGACCAATCGTTTAGCTAGATAAGCCCCTTATTCCTCAGCTGGGATCGTGTAGAACCCTTTGAAGCTGCACTGAAACTGCAATTTGGACCTTCAACACACTGGTCTCTGTTAAAGTCCACTACATGGAGACAATTCCTGGAAAGTTTTCCTCAAAAACCTTAATTGCGACTAAAGAAAGAAAGACATGAACATCTCGGATGACATAGGGGTGAGTAAATTATCAGGAAATTTTAATTCTGGATGTGAACTAATCCTTTAATACATTTATTCCATAAGGATGCATTAAAAGTGACAATAAAGCCATTTATAATGAATCAGTTTCGAATAAATTCTGTTCTACTGAACTTTCTATTCATCAAAGAATTCTGATAAAAATGTATCATTGTTTCCACAAAATTATTAAAGATATAAAATATAAAAATATTTTCAATATTTATAATAAGAATAAATGTTACTTGACACTGAAGACTGGAGTAATAGATGCTGAAAATTCAGTTTTGCCATCACAGTAATAAATTACATTGTAAAATATATTAAAATTAGTGCTGTCAAACGATTAATCACATCCAAAATAAAAGTTTTTGTTTGCATAATATAAAGTATATATTTTGAAAATATTTACATGTGTTTACATGCCTATATTATATTCATATAATTTATATTATATATAAATATATTTAATATATAAACATAATTTTTTTTATAAAATATATACATGCATGTGTGTGTATTTATATGTAAATAATATATACAGTACACATACATATTTTATGTAAACAATTTTTTTTTTTTTTTTTTATGTGATTAATTACGATTAATCATTTGACAGCACTAATTAAAATAGAAAACAATTATTTTAAATTGTAATAATATTTCACAATATTACAGTTTTTGCTGTATGTTTGATCAACAAAATGCAGCTTTGTTGAGTATATATATCTTTCAGGAACATTACAAATATAAACTCTGACCCTAAACTTTGATTGGTAGTGTACACTGAAATAAAGCTGGTAATATGCACATAACAGTGCCTTTTATGATACAGGTTATTGCTCCAAAACACCAGAAGACACTATTACTTTTTAAATGGTGTCTAATTAAAGACAAGTGCAAGATACGAAGAAGGTCCACCAAAACGTTCTTCTGATTCTGGCAAGGCTTTTAAAAGCATTAGATTAGGTTAGATTAGGTTTTCAACTGCCTCCATTTATATTTGCTTTTAGCTCTGTTCATTTAAAAACTGTGTTAACTGTGATAATGTCAGTTTTGGAGCAATAATCCTTGAGTAACATTAAAACAAGTAGAATCTGGCTCCTACTGTATGTGCAAGGTATGTGTGTTAATGTGCTAGAAGTTGTGTGTTCAGTGAAAACAAATAAATGTCATTAAATTAGTAAGACAGCACACCAACACCAGGAGAGAAAGAGAGAAGGTGAGACTCTGCCCAGAGGAAGAGAAGAGTAAAAAGCAAAGGAGACACTGTGAGAGGGAGAGAAACCTCTGTATACTGTCCATCCTCTCCTTTTCCAAAGTGGGGTCTGTAGCTCTATGCAAAAGCTGCATTGCTTATCGTATTCCTCTCGATTGAGAACCCTGACTGATATCGTCTTCCTGCAGAAACAAGACAACAGGAGGGGGGTTGGAATAATGCATGCATGATACACACACACACACACACACATACACACACACAAGCAAGCAAGCAAGCACACGCGAGGGCCTGGCCGGAGGGCTGTCGATGGTATAGTTTGGCCTGTAGTTGATCCCGATGATGATCCAGAGCAGAGAAGGTTCAGAGTGGAGTAGTGTTTAGTGTGTCTGTGTGTGTGTGTGTTGTATGTGTGATTTCCTCTGCAGGCTCAGGCCACGCCCCACACCTTTCTTCTCATTGGTCTCTACGAGATGGGGTTCTCCAATCTCCAGGAAGAAGCTCTTGTTCTTCTCGTATTCTTCGTCATCAATTATCCTGACTTTTACTGTTTTGCTGGAGAGAGGGGGAGAGAAAGAGAAAGAGGGAGAGGAAGAAAAGAGTGAGGAAAAGACAGGCCAAGGGAAAATGAAGAAAGATAAACAGCATGCAGTCATGCACAGGCAGACCGTCAGAATAAGAGGATGATGCAAGAGAAACAGAAAGAGAGAGAGAGCAGCCTCACAAGTCTGACTGTAAATACACATTCACAAACACTGATACAATCTACAGTCACTCTAATTTTTCTACTCACTCCACAAAATCTATTTATGTTGGGCAGATCCAAATTTATTATATAAATCATTATTTATAAACAACCTCACTGTTTTACTACATATATTCTTTCTTGAATAATTATAGAATTTCATATTTGTACATTTGTTAAATAAATAGGACTCATTAAATTCAAAATTCTAATTACATGATATGCTTATTATTTTTTCGATAAGCACATTTATTTGATAAGCAAATTCATAAATCAATATATGCTGAGGAAACCCACCAAATGAATTGATCATTCAAATCATAATGCAAAGACATTACATTACTGTAGATGAAAGAATTGAATAAACTTCAAAAAGTGCTTTTACAAGTCAATATACTGTTTGTTTTATTCCCATATCATTAAACATAAGCTATCACTGGCCAACATAATCCATTTTGCAATTGAGTTTGCCAATAATAATTTATTTTTCACAGCTTAATTCTTTTTAATTAATCACACAAAATGAATTTAAATTGACAGACATATAAATAAATAAATATTGTGTTAAATAATATAAACAGTAAATATTTGTATATAATGTGGCTAATAGTTATCTAGAGGTCAGCATCTTATTTACAAAAAGAAAATCTCACGATTTTGTAAATATAAGAATAAAAATAATATTGCATGGCTTTTGTATGAAATCTGTACTGTTCTAAAATGCAGTCAGTATCTTGTGAATTAATCAGCGCTGCATATTTACAAGATTTATAACAGCTATAGTTGCATATTAAATAAAATCAATGGATGTGCAGATGGACTGCAGTTTAAATGGCCATTCATTTAGCTCTGACTCAAGAACTCTCAAGCTTATTCACACATTTTTGTTTTGCCTGAATTCTTCCTCATCTGCACATCCAGCCCTGTATGCTTAGAGGGAACACTGAATACAAACCTCCATCTCCAAGCTAACAAAATCAACCATCATCAGAACTAGAAACAAAATCCTTCATACACACATTCAGACCACTTGCTGCTATATGTCTGCATGACCTTTCTCCAAGAGCAACCGCAGCCACAACCAACCATGTCAGATTGGCCTTATGTCATGAACAGGAAATCTAAATCGACTCTCTTGGCCTACATTTTTTTCCTCACTGAATATCAAGTATCATGGCTACATGGCTGACATTGTAGTAATGTTTCATTAAATGTTGTTTGTGCTGCACATTTAGTTTACAACTGAAATCATTTTTGGAAGAAAAATGATCTATAAAGCTCTGAAAATTGTGGCGACTTAAGGAGGGTGATTATGAAAAATCATTTTCGCTCAGTAAAATGTTTTTGTTATAAAACATCAGCGCCAACTGAACAATATCCAGACTTACAGAGTCTTACAGAAACGCACAATCACTTCCAACAGTCATCAATCTTCAATTAAGGCACAGGTGCTACAGCAAGAAAGACAGAAAGTGAAGAAAATGCATGGAAGAATGAGGTAAGAAAGACAGAAGAGTTATCAAATGCTGGCATATGCTTCAGGGAAGACTAATAAACACAAACACCCTCTATCTTTGTCTCTCTTTATCTTTCTCAAAGACAATTTCATATTCCTTCCATCCTATTGGTTGTCAGAAACACAGTGTTAGATTATTTCCAGATCCACACTGTCAGGTGCAGGAAGCTGTGTGTGTGTGTGTGTGTGTGTGTGTGGGAATGATCCTCTTCACTTCTCATCTGAATGTGGGTTAGGTTCAGCTGAGGTCAAGGAAGCGCTTTAATGCGACATCAATAAATCATAGAACTGCTTTTACACGCATACAAAGGTTTTAAAATGACAGCCCATGCCATTTTAGAATGTGTGTGTGCGTGGGTTGTTTTTCTATTTATTCTTTGTACCTTTTGTTCTTGTCAAGTGTCTCTGACATCTGTCATTACATCTGTAGTTACTGGACACTTGCTTTATTGCTTTACTCCTCTAATATCTCCCTCTCTCATTTCAAATGATGTATCACATTTATAATTGTATAAGACAATGTCTATTGAATTTGACAGAAAACAAAGTGATTTTGTAAGTGTGTGTGTTGTAGACGAGACGTTAATTAGAAGTGTTCTCGAGCTCTGTTTTATCATTCAAAAGAATGAACACATAATAGCGGATGTTTCACAAGCAGTCAACTTAAACCCCAGTTAAAAAATGTTAGCAGTTTGTGCTCTGGATGAGAAAAAGTGTGACCATGTAACACACTCACCTGCTAAACACACTGTCAGATCATCCTTTCACACCTTTCACAACCAGTGTTGGTTTCACAACTTTTTAGCGGCGGAACAATTTAACCAGTGTGAATCTCCAGTGTGACAGCAAAATAAATCATATTTACCTAAGTTGAGAATATCAAAGTTTAAAAATTATGCAGTGAGATAAAAAAGATGCGTTTATCATGAAATACTGATGACAAAGCACATTTATCAAGCTGCATGCAAACACAACAGCATGAGATGGGTAGTCTGATTCACAAGTAAATGACTCTCAGTATGACAAAATATTTGCTGCATGAACTCACTGACCCACTGTTAAAATTTGATGTGATTAATTGCAGTAAAGACTAAAATTAAGCAAATTTTGTTTTGTTTAGTATATTTACTGACAGATTGTTCAGTTAATGTGCAGGTTTTTTTTGGTTGGCGATAAATGGTTCGATAACTGTAATAAAAAAAAAAAACGGTTTTCTTTACTGACAGGTTGTTCAAGTAGCCTAGGTAGTGTTTTTTTTTTTTTTGGCAAATAAATTAATAAATGTAATTTTAAAAAGTTATATCATGGTGGACCTCCTTAATTCTGAACTTATTTATATATTTGTTTATTTTGTCATTAAACCTAACTCTCCAATCAAAATATGTTAAGATATGATTTAGCATGTACTGTACATCAAGCCTTATGCAAACCATTGACTTGTCCACACAATGAGGGCAATCTAATCTCTTACTATTCATGTGGGCACATTTGGTGACCTGACACACACACACACCAGTACACTTGACAGGATTGACGTGAACACACACACCTTGAAGCCTCTTGAATTCAGCATTTCTCTCCTTATTTTCGATTACAGTAGATGACAGCGGCTTTATGTGTGTGCACCACGTTCCCCTCCAAGTGTGCCCATCTCTCTTTAGCAGCTCAAATTTGAGCCTGCAGGAAATCAAAGCATGCTTTAGATTAAGCCAAACGGGCAGGGGTTTGTGGGATATGCTAGGGGTCTTGAATCTCTGATCAGGGTGTTGCATAAAGCTGCTCCAATTCATGCCTGACCAGAAACCAAGCACTGCGACATGAGATCACACACATGCTCACGCTTATGAAAGAAACAGAAAGGAACAAAGCAGACACACACAAATGATACGACATTATCTGTTCATTAGCATATCTGCATTGCAGTAGCCTTGATCGGAAGAGCTCCTGACACACACACATAATTTAAATTCACTTTCAAACTGCTCTTTAAAATTCATATATAGCTTATACTGTTCATCAACCGCTTCCTGTTTGAAATTATCTTCGGATCGATGCTTCTAGAGGATGTGCAGACACGTTTTATAGACCAGCTGTGGGACAGTCAGGAAGCTTGGACTCAAACACTCTTGCTGCAATGCTTGCTGCTGATCGCCCGTCGCTGCTGCATTACAGTGAGTTAGCGACTGCAGTGATGTGAACACACCTTTGGGTCTAATCCATCATCAGCTCCATGTTCAGGTTTACCAGGGTTAGGTCAGTGTAGCTGGACTGGAATGAGATCCAGACCTACTAGCTTAATTTATATGCCAAAACCACACATACACACACAGTTTGACTTACAGCGTCCAGAAACATTTGCCAGCAATTAGATCTGTGCTTAGCAACCGGGAAAGAGCCAAAATAGAACCACTTTTCAAGTGTGATTTACTAAAGGCCACATTACACTGCATGTAAGAGAGACAGAGAGCAAGAGAGAGAGGGAATAAAGTAATGTAACCTCTTTAAAATTCAAATCGTGTCTGCTCCTTAACACAAGGAGGAGCCACACCAAATCAATACGAGCTGACTTTTGTATGTGTGTGAGTGGATATGGGTGGGAGCATGTTTAGAAAGAATATAGAATAAATATATGCGTATTTAGTCTTTTACTTGTGCCATGGTGAGACAAGAGGGTGGAGATTCACTAAGAACGATTTGCGCCCGCTGTGCAAATAAACAATATTGTTTTAGCGCCGACTCACTGCAGGAATTATGCAAATCAGGTAACAGTGCAAATCACAGACTGTATAGCATCACTACAGCGATAGACACCTGAACTGGCTCCTTAAAAATGGATATAGAACTCTTTTGTCCATCATTTGATGAGTTACTGCTGCCATGATCAATAAAAAAGCACACAAACTGCTCATTTTAACCAAACTGCAACAGGCATGATAATAATTTAATTTAAATATGCCTGGTTCAGTGCTATACCTCTGCAGGTATCTTCTGGTTAAACTTCATAACAAATAATAATAATAATCATTTATAAAACCAATATAATAATATTAATATAAGCAGTATTATTAATTTAATTTATTTCATAAATAAAAACAAACAACAAAAACTAGATTGGATTTAGTTAAGATGCAGCTGAAACATAACATGAATTTCTCCTTAGACTGTATTTGATAAGTGAACATAAAAACCATTAAACTATGGAAAATTAAAACTGAGAGTACAGGAGTACAGAGAATGTGTATTTGTGCACAAATGTGTGTCTCAAAGGCCAAATGAAACCCTTTTCAACATGACCCTAAGTGCAAGGTAATGCATAAACTAGTGTAGACAAATGCAATCTCTTCTTTTAATATATTCTGTACTTAGATTTAAGTGTGCATGCAAAAATCTTATGACCTGTTTGCATGCTCACTTTAGCCTATCTACACCCCACAGTGCAGGTATTGATTGTGGTGTAGTGGGGTGAAATGAGAGCTTGCTGCAGCGACCTGCTAGTGAATAATGGAAGGAGAGAGAGGGAAAGAGAGAGGAAGGGAAAAACATGGATGGCAAACTGAGAAGACAAGCGTGTGTGCCTTCAATATGAGCATTACAGGGCGCTGAAGCACAAACATCATCTTTAATGTAGTTTTCAGTACTTTAATGATTCGAATTTGTTGATGTTACAAGCTGATTTGTGAGTGTTTAAAACATTTTCAAGCTATTTAACAAAACATGCCAGCCGGCACAATGAAGCATCACCCACTTCTGACATATTTTGTGCATTTGCTCATTGTCCTTTTACAAACTGCAATTATCACACAATGAAATGCGTCATAACTTACAATTCAAATTTTTTTTTTAAATGAAAATTTTTTTGCTCAAAAGGTTATTTTTTAAAATCATTTAATGGAAGTGCAAACGTGCCAAGAAACCTGCATTCTGTGGCCTTAATTTGGAAAATGTATCTTGTATCTTTTCTTTCTTTGGTTCGGTTCACTTTTTCTGCTCTCTGAGTTCTCCGTTCTGGGTCAAGGTGAATCCAAACTGAATGAAAGATTTTTGTTCTTGACACAATTTCTCAAGTCTGAACTGTCACAAGAGACTGAAATGACAAGAAGACCCAATTTCAGAACCATAGCACTTCAAAACCTCCATTGCTTCTGTCTGCTGATATCTGGCTCACCCCGCCCCTCTCTCTATTGCTCTCTCTTTCTTCTCAGTGTCTTCCTCTCTTGTCCTCTCTTGGGTGAGTTTTGATGGGCAGGTCTTAAGTGAGACAGTTAATTAGATTAATGGTAACTGGCTATGTGCCTCAGGAGACTAATGTATGCTTGTGTGTGCGTACGTGTATGTGTGTTCTGCTAAAGTGAAAGAACTTTTTAAACTCTTTAGTGATAAAAGCATTTCAATATTCATGAGCTTTGTTTTGCTGATCATCAATAATGTATTAATTGAAAGAGCTGCAGTATTTTCAGACGGGAGGGTGTGTAGACACAGTTCAACATGGCAGTGTGATAGTCCTTACAGCAGGCAGCAAAACACACATCCATGCCTTCAAGCCTGTACAGTACATGTCAGACACACACACACACACACACACACGGGGGGAACATAAGAGAGTGGAACAAAAAGCTGCAATACAATATTTGCCTTCATGACCTTCATAGCATCTCTGGTCTTCTCTCTGTTCATTTACAGCCCTGCGTCTCTCCATCTCTCTGTGCACTTTTCTCTAACAGAAGAGCTTAAATCAAGGGCTGCTGGAAATGCAACGGCCCTGTCTACCTTTTCTCTGTAATGAACAAAAGCTATGTGTCTCTGTGTGTGTCTGAGCTTCAGTGGCCTTCAATCTAGTTCACCTGTCAAGAAACACAGCAAGACATTCAGACCTGTCCAGAAACAACAGACAAAAAATAAAGAAACAAAGAAAGAAAAGTTTTTAATTTTCTATTAAATGGATAGTTCACCCAAAAATGAAAATTCTGACATTAATTACTCTCCCTCATGTTTATAAAGTTAGAAGAATACTTTTTGTTGCATAAAGAAAACAAAATTAGCAACTTTGTCAGTCTTTGACACGCATTCACAATGAATGCGTGTCGAAGACTGACACAGAAGAGAAGAAATCGTTAAAGTCATTATTTTCATTTTCTTTGCACACAAAAAGTAATCTCGTAGCTTCATAACATTAAGGTTGTACCACATGGACTATTTTAATGGTGTCCTTGCTACCTTTCTGGGCCTTGAATGTGGTATTTGCGTTGCTGTCTATGCAGGGTCAGAAAGCTCTCGGATTTCATCAAAAATATCTTAATTTGTGTTCTGAAGATGAATGAAGGTCTTACGGGTTTAGAGCAGCATGAGGGTAATGACAGACTTATCCCTTTAAGGGCAACTGCTAGTGTGTTGGGTAGTTATTAGGGTGTTGCTAGGTGGTTGCTAAGTGTTTCCCATTTAACAATTTTATGAAGTTTTAAGTCAACTTTGTGCAACATGACATGATCAGAGTCAGAGCATACTTCAAGTCAAGAAACAAGCAAAATGTTAGAATTATGAGTAGTGGGATTTTGGACCAATGAAATTTCACAATGGATGGGCTATTCAGCAAGATGCCACAGAAATATAAATTAAAATGACTTACAAAATGTCCAATATACAGTACAGACAGACAGACGGACAGATGCATAGATATTCATTTCACACACTCATAGTGCTGTAGTCTTTTTCTCTGCTGGATTCTCTGGATGCCCATATAAGGACGCATTTCTCAGCTCTGACCTCTTGACCTCTCCTCCTCTAAAGATCCCACATACATCAGCACTACTGCCACTGTAGCAACAGTGTGTACCACCCAGAATAACAGCTTAAGAACTGACTCCAGTAGCTGCTCTACATACATATGGAGATGCTTGATATGTGTGAGTGTCTGTGTGTGTTTTTGATCCTCCTTATCAAGTGTCTCTAGATCAGTTTGTTGAAGGATTTGCAGAGGTTTCCAATTCTGTTTTGCTGCTCTATTGCACACACTCATACTCCTACATCCTAGCAAAAAAAGTCATCATATATTTACTAGAGGTCAAATAACAGCAATCTCTCTCTCTCTCTCTCTCTCGCTCTCGTGTCTCTCTTTCTCTCGTTCCAGCACTCACTCTGGATTTCTTTTCTGGGAAGAGCAGCGATATCCACTTTTCCTCGGATTACAGTATGCTACAGAGCTGCATATTCCACACAATTGTCACACACACACACACACACTCACACACACACACACACACACACACACACACACACACACACACACACACACACACACACACACACACTCACACTCTTAACCGAGACCCCGGCAGCTACTGGACATTCAGCAGAGACTTGGCTAACCAGAGAGGCTGAGTTCAAGACAAACTGACAAGACACAAATCAGAGTCCCATCCCACCAGATCATTATCCACCTAATTTCCAAACAATTCAGCAAGGATCGAGAGCAGATGAGGCCCATCAGCTCCGGCCCGCAGCCCGTCAGACGACTGCGACGAGTCACAGAGGCCCCGTTCCACCCTGCTGCTCCTGTTAGCACCAAAGATACCCAGCAGCTTGTTTAGATGATCCTCATGCTCACCTCAAGTCATGTCAACATCAGACAAATGTGGCTGTAACACCTCTGCCACAGGAAGTAATGACTGTGTGAAGTGGAGGAAAGATAAATGAACTGATTCGGGTGCAAGGCAAGCACAACTGCTTAAGAGAAAATTCTACTCATTAGTGTGATAATAATGACAAACAGGAACAGACTGACAGGCCTGGAGACCCTGAGGCCATTCGCACCGTTCTACTGATAGAGCCAATAATGCAATTGAGAAAGGAATTGAGTCTACTAGAATAAACAGGTTTCTACAAAACGGTCCAATCACACTTTCCATCTGTCAGTTCTATAGTCCTGCCTCAAACCCGTGCCATTGGTTAAGAGAGAAACTGACAAATTGCATTTTAAAATATGTTATGTGCCATTGGTTAAGAGAGAAACTGACAAATTGCATTTTAAAATATGTTATACAATCTTTTTAAATATATAAAATATATATATATATATATATATATATATATATATATATATATATATATATATATATATATATATATATATATATATATTTATATTTTGCATTTTAAAATATGTTTTAATATATTTTTATGTATAATTATTAAGATTATAAAAAGGTATTTATTTATTAATTTTTCTGAATAATATATCTGGCTTTTAAACTGTAATGCACTCTGTTGAGTACCTATACCCAGAGGGATATGATTTGTATATACATGTATATATATATAAACTAAATATAAAATCAAATTTTTCCAATATTAATTATTTTATTTAAGAAAATGCAGATAAAGACTTTTTTGTGTTTTTTGTTTGGAAATGACTGTTCTCCTTGCTTCTAACTGGAATATAGGAGAGCTGAGATCAACAAACCTCTTAGAACACCTCTCCTCTCATGGGTTTTCAGCCTGACTGATGTCAAAGGTCACACAGTGAGAGCCGCAGAGGGAGAGCGTACTCATCACCCCACTGTATATGCAAATAACCTGCAACAAGGTAATTAAAATCTCCATATAATGAAGTCATGCTTGGGCAGAAATATGGAGCAGAGGGAGGGAGAGTTACAACAATGAAGAAACAGAGGAAAAAGAAACAAGCAAGAAGAAAAATACCTATAGATCCTGAGGAATCTTGAGCAAATCTATCATGTTGAAAATAAACCTACGTATACAGTATGTGTCTGACATCAAAGTGAGGCAGCATATTTCAGGCCGGTGGATCAGAGATTTTCAGAGATTCTGAATCGTCGTGCCCTTGAGCAAAACACTTGACTCCAAGTTGTTCTTCAGGGACTGTCCACTGACAGAGCTTTACAGTTCAGTATGTGGCTGTGATAATATAATATATGCCTTGAACAATTGGTTTTGATCAAAAATTTTAAGTGAACAAACGGTTAACAGTCATCCACTGATTCATATGTGTGTTCCTGCCTTCAAAGTCTGACTATTACAAATGCATCAGATCAGATAAAGCAAATAGGCAAGCTTTTAATTGATTGGTCAAAGTCACTGAACAAATATGCTGCTTCAGTGAACCAAGATGAATCAAACATCCCGACGATAAACCAATAGGATGGGGGATGCTGTTCATTCAGTTCGGCTGATGAAAAGAGTGTAGCACTACAAGAAGTTTTATAGGTTTACACACAGCATAATTCCCAATTTATGAATGTGTAAAAATGACTGATGGCTATACATAATTTTCCTTGCAAGGAGCCTACTGGAAATGCATTGCTATGGCGCTTAATGTGATACAATATCTTAATAGCTCTCTTTAAACGCTTAAAGTAAATTACTGAAACTCATAAATAAATTTTAGGATATTGCTGTAATTTCTCTTGTGCTTGATAAAACATCTACTGTAGATGCCAGGAAGCTGGCAAAATGGAGAAAAAAACAATTTGCTTTGAAAACACACGTGTCCCTTAATAGATCACGTAGACATGCAACTTAGAATGAAGAATAATGAGATTGGTCACAAACAACTTGATTTTGAGTGAATCTCAAGTGAATGACTCAGGGATTTACTCATACTCATTTTAAAACACTCATTGGCTGTAGCCTACTGGCGTATTGATGTAACCCTCAAAAAAAAAAAAAAAAAAAAAAAAAAATGAATAGCAGAATGAATCAGAGCAATTTTTGTTATTGTTGAATGGACTTAAAAGATGTAACTGAGATGAATCAAATCCCCATCACTAATATGAAATAGTTATAAAAAAAACTCACACACAAAAATGGTTAATTTAACATTTAGCAAAAGCTAACTTCATTGATATAATATCAATATGGAAAGATTGGTCACCAAGGAGGTCTGAATTACTTGGCAAAAATTGCAAAAATTTTATTTCATCAAAATACATGGTTACTTTTCAGTGGCTGTCAATGGAAAAACATGCTTTTCCCCTCCACATAATGGTGTAGTACCGACACCTTCCAGCAGGGGCAAACTGCAGAAGCTCTGCTTTAGAGACTGTACACGCACTTAATGTACTGTAATGTGCTTTTGGTAAAAGCATCTCCTAAATGACAAGTAATGGTACTTCCAAGTGCATACTGAAGCATTTAATGCATAATTAATAGGTTATGCTAATCAGGTCCGCATTCCTCCCACTGTCTTTTTCTCTGCACAGACCACTGAACTAATTTAACCTGCTACAG
The DNA here is from genome assembly GCF_018340385.1 of Cyprinus carpio. NCBI lineage: Eukaryota > Metazoa > Chordata > Actinopteri > Cypriniformes > Cyprinidae > Cyprinus > Cyprinus carpio. The sequence continues at coordinate 11,149,700 of NC_056613.1, read as the reverse complement.
AACTCTGACACCCTCTATCTCATCACGTTTAGAGAAAGATGCGGTACATTGACTGAAAAATTGGTCTTTGTGAACCAAAGAACTGTGATGAGAGGTGGGATTTAGCAAACGTCAATCAAATCAAAGCCAATCCGATTTCATTCTACTACGTTGATGTCATCGAGCTGTTTGTTTCCTGAAGGTTCAGTGAAGTCATAGCAACTGATTTTCCGAGGCCACCGGGGGAACTTTAAAACGTCACCACTTCAAGTTTTCAATGGAAAACTTCTAATCGCTCCCTCTTTCTCTATAGTCCTTCCCTACTGGCATGTTTCAATAACTCTTTCCTCTTCTTCTCCTTCCTCCATCACTCTTTCACTGTGTGTGCGTCTTTCGAGTCTGCATCTGTTACTGTACCACCCGCCCACACACACACACACAGCTATTACTCATAGAACAACACACACACACACACACACACACACACACACACACACACACACACACACACACACACACACACACACACACACACAATGCTATTACTCAGAGAAATACACACACACAAATACATTATAAAAGCTTGTGTCAGTTTTTTTCATTTCAAAAGGTTGTCTGCAAAGCCAAAGAAGCTCTCAGGAGACAAAAACTAGTAGAAAAAATAACAGGAGAGGACAGATGACAAAAAACAGACCTGTATTTCAATAACAACTGCAAAAAGACAAGGCTCCTAATCTGTGTCTGTGCAAGAACACATACACAAACATTCACACGCACAAATATGCATTCATTTCATGCACATTTCTGGAATGACAAAAATACATATTAAATTAACAGTTTAACAAAAACTTTAAATCTTGTTGTTCCTAGCTTAGTTTTCTTTAGAAGGAGAAGAAACTTTCAAGCTGCAACTTTCTATTTAACACAAATGAGAGGAGACTACGGCTGTTGTGTCCCGAAAATGTTTAAAACAAGTTCTGTTTCAAAAGAAGATTATACGTTTAGTGGACTACATTCCAAGTCTCCCAAAGCCAGTCGGTAGTTTGTCCAAGAAAAAGGCAGAAATTAAGACAAGTCATATGAGGTTTAAGTCAAAGATGTCAAACATTACTCGTTTTCCTTGGGTCCTGTGAGCAAACTTGTATGTTAATGCAAATGTGCAGACAAAATGACTAAAGAATTCCTACAAATGTCACATTTGACATTCTGACATTTTCACCGGAAGATCAAGTTATGGCATTTTGATTAAAATTTTTAAGGTAAAAAAAACGGACAATAAATCAACATGCATTTAGAAAATAGGGTTGGACCAGAATATCCGGTTATCCGAATATTCGTTTGGTGGGTTGGCATTCGATTTTCAATTTTGAGATTTGAATATTCTTTTTTTTTTTTTTTTTTGAACATCTGGCATCCCCCGCGAAACTGTTCTCATTCGCTGTTGAATATAGCTGCTTTTTTACTATCGGGCTAAACGGTTCTAAGAACTGTCAGGTACGGTTACGGTTGTATTTCCACATGAGTCCGGTACGGCGCGGCACAATTACAAAATGTTCTCGGCCCGGAATTCTCGGCATTGTTAGAAAACCGTGCTTAGCCGTGCTGTTAGAATGCATGTGTGTGACGTCGCCACTCTGTTGCCTGGCTACCAGTTTCTCCATAGCTGGCTAAGTATTCTATTTGATCAAACAGCCAAATAAACAGCTATGCTACATTCAATATAAAAAAGAAGTATAATGTCTGAGACAGTTTGGTTTGTGGAGGAAACATTTGCGCTTACTGATATTATACCCGTCACCGTCTTCTGTTTATTTTTCACGTCAAGAGTTGTGTCCTTTTTTCTGTTATTGAACGAAGTAAATATCTGATAAAGGAGTCCCAAAAACAGAAATATCTGATCATTGTCCATATCGCTGTTTATATTACACTTGCGTTACCAAATCAACTGATGCATTTGTATTGCATTCCAAAGAGCTCCGTTACCAGCACCACAGTGGAAAATGACACCATATCCGTGCTGACTGGCCCGGATCGGCAGGAATGGAATGGTTAAGCAAAGAGAACCGTTCGGCCCGATAGTGGAAAAGTGGCTTGTGAATCGCCCATGAGTGAACGTCACGATTCAGTTCATCTGGAAGAGAAGACAAAAATGCTGAAGACCTCGGCTGTGTGGAAGCACTTTAAATTTGGGCCCTGCCCATGTGAGGCACGGCGCTTCTGGCTTGCACTGCTCTGTAGTTTATTAAAAGTTTATTAATTCTGAACGTGTCGCGTGTCCATATTGCACCAAAATGCGACATTGCACTCCCTTGGTTCCGCAGCAAAACACCCGCCATGAGTGAAGTCGATTGGATGAACGGTTCTTGACATAATAAAAATGCAAACAGACAGACAGACACACAGAGATTCCTGCCTTTATTAGAGAGAAGAATATGTTCAGCCCCTCCCTCCGAAGCTTCGAATATTCAGTATTGATTACTATCGAAACTTCAAAGCTCAAAAAATGGTATTCGGACCAGCCCTAGTGTATACTGTAATTCATTTTGGCATTTTTAAAACTGAACTGCACCAGCCCTCTTTTTTCACTGTATGGAAAAGAGCAGCTTGAACATTTTTCCTAAAACCTCCTTTTGTGTCATACAAAAGACAGAAAGCTATATACAGTAGCTTTGGAACTTACAGGTGATTTCATTGAGTAAACTACTCTGGTAATAAAAAAAAAAAACAGCTTTCTGTTTTTCATCAGCTTCCTTCTCTGGGTTCAAAGATGCTGATGGGTCAAGGACGGACTATTGTTCGATAAGTGAAAAGATTGAAATATTGATTACGTAATGACCACTTCCATCCAGCTCCTAAACGACTGTGTCTTTGTGCTATTCAAAACCTCCATTTTAAAGGTCAAACTGCAGTGATCAAAACCAGTGCCAGGCGTCTGATGCTTCTTTCTCTCCCTATGCAAAATGAATGACAGCTCCAGACATTTTTAGGAGTCAGGTAATTCATGACCTTTGACACTCTATTCAACACCTTTTTTTTCCCTCTTGCAGGCTGATCTAGCAGCACCAGCCCATGGAATAAGCCAAAATATGAATGAGAGAGAGAAATAAATAGAGGGAGCAAGGTACTGTAATAACTGTAGGAGGTAGAAGGCTTCACAGAAGCAGGCTTTCAAAGAGGCAGAAAAGAAGAAAGAAGGAATAAAAGTAAAAGGAAGGTGCTCTGCAGGAAAATGAAACCTCTGAAGCTGTTTGGGACTTTTCAATAGAGCTCCACTGAAGGTCCAATCAATCCTCCAGAAACCGTTTGGGGCACATGTTTCACACTAGGCTACATTTGCCATTAGCATGTGTGTCTGTGTGTGTGTGTGAGCATCTGGACCCGTAACGTATAGAATATGTAATCATATGACGGAAGAAAAAGGTGCCTGTTTTTCATGCTTGTACTAAACTCAGACCTGGTTTTACATAAACACTCTCCGGTTGACTTCACAGCTACTCTACATGAGTAACCATTGCTCAACTATAGCTAGCACTGCATAAACACGTCCATTTGTGTGAGCAGTCATCTGAGCACACACACACACACACACGGATACACAAACATGAAAGTACTTAAAAACCCCAAAATGACAGGTTGTACTTAACACAGGCCAGTCATCATCCCAGCAACCTTCTACACACCAAAACAAAACAAAATCAGCAATGAGACACTTCAAATGAACGAAAAATGGCAAAGGGTGGGATAAAGAGAAGTGAGGTGAGTGTTTCACTCATTTGATTGACAGATGGCACCGGTCAGCTTTCCGGTGAAAACGCCCCCTTACTTGTATAAGCCCAGCTGTGTGTTTATAGTCCATGAGTGAGAGCATCATTTTGGCACACAAACCCTTTAGGACTGATAAGTGTCTCACTCTCTGTCCATCTTACTGTCCTCAGTTAAACATCCTTGAGGACTCATTAGTTTCTGCTTCTTTCCACGCCGCTGTCACCTCACATTCACCCAAGACCACTGCTACAGTACATCCCAAATCATATACTTCTAGTGCACTGTACTAAGTATGCTGAGGATGGGAAAGTACTTGAGTAATTTTAGTATCTTTGTGTAGTTTTAACATGGTCGCTACTATTGCAACATAGTGGTACATCATGAAATTACATTTACATACATAAATTACAATGATTTAAAAAAAAAAAAAAACTCATTTAAAAGATACGTTGAAAGTAAAATATATGTAATATGATATATGACATATTTATTACATAGACTACCTTTCAAAAGTTTGGGGTCAGTAAGTTTTTTTTTTTTTTTTTGAAATTACTACTTCTGTTTCATAAAGATGCATTAAATTGATTAAAAGTGGCAGTATTCTATATGTATAATGATACAAAGGATTTCTGTTTTACATAAATGATGTTCTACTGTTCAACTTTCTATTCATCAAAGAATAAAAAAATAAAAAAATAAAAAAACTGATCATGGTTTCCACAAAATATTAAGCAGCGGACTGTTTCTAACATTGATAATAATAGGAAATGTTTCTTGAATGTTTCATATAATGATTTCTGAAGGATCATGTGACACTGAAGACTGGAGTAATAACTGCTGAAAATTCAGCTTTGCCATAACTAAATAAATAAAATTTTAAAATATATTAAAGATAAGTTTGAAAAACGTTATTTCAAAGTGCAATAGTATTCCACAATATTACTGTTCCTATAATTTTTGATCAAATACATGCCGCCTCGGTGAGCATAAGAGATGTCTTTAAAAAAATGTATAAAAAAAATAAAATAAAAAATCTTCCTGACCCCAAACTTTGGAACATACAGTACATTTGTTTTACCATTTAAAATGTTGAAAAATTACCATTATAAATGTCTTCTCTCTCAAAGCACAAAGAATTGTGTGTAATATTACCCCTAACAGCACATACGGATCCATGTCTTAAAATTCCAATCTGCAGAATATGGCGTTTTTCACAAAATTTAGGACACACTAATCACAGTATACAATAAGTGTGCGAATTGTAAGTAGCCCACAATCCCACTGCCCACATGACAGCAACATGCAGACCTAAAGCCCCCTTTTAAGGGCAAAATATGTTCAAATTCACAAACATTATGCTTCACGGACAGAGAAAAACACTGCACTTATCCCACTTGGATGCAGCGAGCAGTGAATTCACCTCCTCACCTCCACCGTCCAGTCTGAATGAGAATTAGCTCTGACAGCTGGTTGTGGGGGCGCGTGGAACAACTGCACACTCACAGACTGCTTCCTATCAAACCTGAAATGCTACAGCCACACGCTGAGCATGTAACTGTGCCATCTGTCAGGTTTGTCGAGGACTGGCATTTTTTACTGTGGCTAATTAATTCAAAACTAGCTCGTTAGTCCGCTTGATAAATACTATGTAATGATTTAGCAACATTTGTAAGCTGTCTTGTTAAGTTACATGAAGGTATCTAAGATTTGAGGCTGGTTAAAAACATGCGTGGCATTTAAGGTCTGATTTTAGCATCTCATTTACACTTTGAAATAAAGCTAAAATATCTTAGCTTATCTTAGCTTTTCATAATATTTGATGTACTTTGATATATTGATAATTCCACTTTATCTTAATATTTGCTTTGAAGTGTCTAAAAAGGATGACGAGAAGAACCATACAGCTATTTTAGTAGACTCAAATATGACTGAAATAAATAAATAATAAAAATAAAACATACAAAAAACACAAAAATCTAGCTAAATATAAATGTTTTTGATGATACTTTGCTGTTTATGTGAACCGGAATATAATTTTACAGTAATAAAGAACAATATTTCCATGCATATATTTACTAAAACATCAGTACACGAAAATTGCCACATGGAGACACCGGAAAACACTTTTGAGCAACAAAACATTAGCGTGCATGTGTGTGCGTGTGGAATTGAATCATTAAAATCAACAGTTTGAACTGATTCACAGAAATGAATTAAACTTACCACCTCAATCAGTTTATGAGACTCCATTATATCATTCATATTAATGATGAATTTTAATGATAATCCTACACAACACAGATTTGCATCCAGTCAAATGCTTTACAAACCAAAAATGACAAATGTCATGGCTGTGATATAAAAAAAGCCTATTAGATATTAATGACTATTGAAAAAATCTGTCTAAAGCTCTCAAAAGTCACAATACAAAATTGTGAAGCTAACTCTTTAACAGGAAAAAATGTAATTAAAAACACTGTGATATTCACGATTAATCACATATTCATCTTATATCACCAGCAAAATCGTTGCCAATATCATGAATATTCGACAGCCTACAGCCCTAATGCTCATTTATGCTATATTCTAACTAAATGCCTTTTAAAGGCCAAACATTCTCAAACAGCTGTGATGAGCAGTAAGAAACACACAGTAGATGTGTGTGTGTGTGTGTGTGTTCCGTAATGCCAAACTGCTTCTCTTTTCCGCTTGGTTACAGAGGCCACAATTATCCTCCACTCATTCCTCCATCTGTTCTTACAATACACCACATATCTCCTTCATTCTGCTCTTTCCTACAAAATGAGCCACTGAAGCAGTATGTATGTAAGATGAAGTGTGTGTGCAGTTTAATCAGTGGATATATGCATGACAGATGACTTATTGAGAGAGAAAGAGAGAGAGGGGGAGAAAGAGTGCACTGCCATGCTAGAATACACAACAGTTTTTTTTTTTTTTTTTTTTGCTGACAAAAACTAATAACAAGATGTAAAGTGAAATAGCTATTTTGTTATTTATCCTCTATGGCAGATGGGTTTGTAATCATAAATACCCGTGGTGACACAACAAACCACAGTACTTTTTGATTTGACATGGGCATTGAGAGAGCAGAATCTGTTATGCTTCAAACGAAAATCTCAATTTGTAGCTCTGCACCCAAGATCAAAGCTTCCCGTTCACATAATTTCACGAAGCAGTGTCTATTGTAAAAAAAATTCTACCACTGGTTAAAAGGAAATGGGGTTGAACTTTGGCCTCATCTAAAAATGACAATTCATAAATATGTTGATGTTGACCTCCAGTTGCCCTTTAGCCTGTTCATTGTTTTGCTGTTCTGTTATTTTGAGATCTCTAAGAACGAGGAAATATCTCAACCACTTACAGCATTATGGTCATTTATGGTCAATATCTATTTATTTCTCCCTCCAGCTGTGCTCTTTTTCATTCCAAATAGACCTACAGTACCATAATTGACAGGACTTTCAATTCCCCTGGAGCTAGCTTAGTGCCTTGCTCCAAGCCACAGTGATGATTGGGAAAGATGGTGACCCACTTCCTTTGTCACCCTTAGCTGGATTTTAACCTGCAATAGTTGTGTTGTAGCAGTCCAGATTATCAGCCATTTAAGGAATAGTTCACCCAGTTCTGTCATTTGCTCAACCTCATGCAGTTGCAAACTCATGTGACTCTTTCTTCAATAGACTTTAGTCAGGGTAGACGCTGCATTTAAAAAAGTGTGAATGAAAATAAGGCTGCGAATGTACTTTCGAAAGACAGGTCAGAAACCATGTGATTGATCACAAATGACTTTATCATACTGCAAGTTTTATATGTTTATTTCCTGAGGAGGTGCTAAAGGTTCTGTAGAACTGTTCAGAGGAATGTAGTGTAAAAAAAGTGCTGGGTTATTAAGCATAATTTGGACATTCAGCAAAATACCTTTTTTGTGTTCCACAGAAGAAACAAAGTTATACAGGCATGACATATGTTTGACTGAATAACAGAATTTCATTTTATGGTGAACTGTCCCTTTAAGAAGATGACCACTACTCAGCCTGGTGCTCTCTGTGTAAATTCACACCCCTAGACTCTCTGGGAACCAAAAGACGAAGCTTGACCGTCACACACAAGAAAACTCACGCTTGTGTATGAGGGGGAGGGGTGTATGTACACATGTTTTTATTTATCATGTTGTGCTGGTGCGTGCGTATCTCACCGGTGCAGAGAGGCCTTCCTCCTTTCTAACACCTTCTCATGTTTCCTTTGGCTTTCATTATAATCTGAATTATCTAATCATGCAAATTGTTACTGCAGAAAACATAAAATGAAGAGAGAAAGAATGAAGATGCAAAACAGACCGACTGCAGTGCATTTCCATATCAATGCTTCTTGGGTGTTTTTAAACGAACACAACAACACACACACACACACACACACAAACATGAAGACGACCAATCATATAGCTACTTTCATACATTCACACACCACCGATTAACAGCTGAGAGTGACGTTTATTAGACATTATCGCCTGTATATCAACTCTGACTGCATGAAGAGGAACATCTGGACGTTAGAAAAGGTTAATGTAAGGTCAAAAGTCCCAAAGTGACCTACATTCAATCTCAAGTCAGAGCCACTGAAAGGAACAAGGGAATGTCACAAACACATCAACACACATTCACAAATCACAGAGTTTATAATATTTCATTCTTGGAGCTGTATGAATCAGTGTTGTGAGAGCATTAGCATTAGCGTGGCTGCAACAAGCGATAAGAAGTGGAGATCAGGCTGATTGTGAAGGAACACAATCACGCTGTTTGCATTTGTTCTCTTCTGATGATTCTCTCTCCCTCTCAATCTCTCGCTGTGTCTCAGGCGGCATGGTAAAAAGACCTTTTGGAGCATTCAATTCACTCCTTTGTGGCTGCTGTCAGCGTTTTAATTGAACCAGGCGGAGATGAACAATACCACAGAGAGTTATGGAGTATGTGTGTGTGTGTGTGTGCAGGCGGGGAAGGGGGAAAGGAACATTTAGTAAGACTGAGAGAGTTACTTGTTTTGATTAGACTTGAATTTGTCTACTAAAACAAACTAACAGCTAGAGTCACTGTTGAATATCTCTCATGACTTTTGGTTCAGTGGTTTGATTTACTGTTCCACCTTCACAAATATGACTGGATGAACGTACTGTCATCATTTACTCACCCTTTGAAAACCCATATGACTTTTTTTTCTGCCATGGAACACAAAGGGAAATATTTTGCAGAATGTCTGGCTGACTTCATTCTTTACAAAGAAATGGGAACTGGTTTGGAAACTGAGGTAACTGAGGTTTTTGGTCAGTTATTCCTAAAGAAAGAGCAAAACATTTTTGTTTAAGCTAATTCACAGTGCTAGTTTACACAGCGGTTTGTTGAGGCAGTGTGAACCTGCCTTTAGGAGCAAAGGTTTTATTAAAAGATTTTAAAAACAAAATAAGGTACTCTACAGTTAAAAAGTTTGGGGTCAGTAAGATTTTTTCTTATGTTTGTAAAAGTTCTTGCCATTTATTTGATCAAAAACACAGTAAAAACAGTAATTGTGTGAAATATTATTACAATTTAAAATAACTGTTTTTCTATTTATACAATTATGTTTTCTATTCATATTTTTTATTTATTTCTGTGATAGCAATAGTCATTACTCCAGTCTTCAGCGTCACATGATCCTTCAGAAATCATTCTAACATACCGATTTGGTGCTCAGGAAACATTTCTAATTATTACCAATGTTGAAGAGTCATACTGCTTAATATTTTTGTGGAAACTGTGATTTATTTTAGGATTCTTTGATGAATAGAATGTTCAAACCGAACAGCATTTACTTGAAATATATATATATATATATATATATATATATATATATATATATATATAGATATATATATATATATATTTATCTTCTTTCTGATCCCTTTTGCACATGGGAATTTAAATTATCTAAAACATGAAATTAATGTGTGTAAAGAAGAAAATGAAATGTTTTGTGTTTTACCATGGAGCAATAAAATAAAATAAAATGAAATGAAATAATGTATCCTTTGTTTATAAAAATATTGATTTCTTAAAAAAGAAAAGAAAAAAAAAAAGTACTCATTCCAAACTTTTGAACAACATTGCACTGATATTTCAGATCATATAAATGAGTTCAATTAAAAAATGTAGGTGGTCTGGGGCATCAAATCCTTGAAAACTCCTGCACTAACAGATAAATACTCACGCATAGTATATTGTGAACATGCAGCTCAGACTCAATAACGGTAGGCAGCTGGATTATGCTCAGTATAATGGGATTATATGAAGCTGGTGTGCGATTATGACAGATAAGGATGTGGCTGTGAGCTCTGCTCTTGTGCAGCCAGATTAAGGATTAACCAGAGACAAGATGCTCTCATACTAACCCATACTATCCAGCAGGACTGTGTGCTAACTCTCTCTCTTTCAACGCACTGCCTTGACCTTTTCATTTCTTCTCTTATTTTTCTTCTCTGAATCCAACAGTGGAGCTCCAGGCACAGAGAACCCATGAAATTAAACCAGTATATCATCTCAAACACCCACACGCACACTCTCAACATTTCCTCATTTAACACCGAAATGGTTGTGGAATGATATGGAGCGTCTACCTCGGTGAGTGAGCGTGTGTCAGTGTGACATTAATGTGTGAAGTCATTGATCAGCTTCATCCCAGATTCCCTCAAGCAGTCAGACACTTTAAATTTCCACTAAACCGGATGCCAGACGCATCGCTGCTCTCTCAGGGCCTCACGCACGCGCCAGCCAGAGTGAGTCCACAGACACCCCTGTCAATTTAAAACACATGGTGGATATGAGAAAAAAGAATCAAGGACAAAAAAAATTCCCACAATGTCACTCAGCAAAACGACGATGTGTTAATCGCTGTCGCGCACGTCATTCCACCGCGGATGCATTCCCCGCCGACCACCCCTCAGACTTTCTCAGATCCGGAGATTTCCCATAAGGCTTGTCGGTGTGACAGCACCAATGACAGCAGAGGGGCTGAGTGGGAGGGGCTGTCACGCTGCATGACAGCTCTGAGCCAATCACGGCCCAGCTGCAGTGATTGACAGCTCTGAGAGAGCTGGGACCATCATATCAGGCACTTTGGTTTATGTGGGTTGTTATATTTGTGTAAGTCTTCTTGATGTGTAAGTAAGTATGTGTATCCCCTCTGTTGTTTTACACTGATCACTGTTGACATTAAGCTGTTCAGTTGTGAGAGAATCACAACACAACTGTGCATGAATTTTCCAAAGCCAAATGCACACTACACAACACACGATCTTGTTACTATGTTTGATCTTATGAAATGTAGTATTCAAAAACGCTGGTAACACTTTAGTATGGGGACCAATTCTCACTATAAACTAGATGCTTATTAGCATGCCTATTATTAACATATTGGCTGTTTATTAGTACTTATAAAGCACATATTCTGCATATTCTACATTCTAATACTACCCAATACCTAAATGTATCAACTACTTTGCTAACTATTAGTAAGCAGCAAATTAGGAGTTTATTGAAGCAAAATTCGTAGTTAGTGCTTTGTTAATAGCAAGAATTGGACCTTAAAATAAGGTGTGACCAAAACACTCTGCTAGTATGCACATTGTGCAAATTGTGACTTTTTATCTTACAGTTATGACTTTTATTCTCTCATAATTCTGACATTTTTAATCTGAATTCTGAGTTTATATCTCACAATTTTGAATTTATATCACGCAGTTGTGTTTTCTGTTTCAGACAAGGGTACAAAATAAAAAATAAAAATACTTTTTTTTCCGCAATTGCGAGTTTATGAGTTTAACTTGTCTTCTCAGAATTGCAAGTTCTTCTCAGAATATCCTTTTTGTTCTGACTTTATATCTTTGACTTCAAAATCTGACAACACGTTTCTTTGGAAACATCTAGGGATGCCCTGAACAGTACCAGTATTAAATTTTGTTTTTCACAGCTAAAAAGTGAAAAATGTTTATTTTAAATCTTAAAAATGTATTTAAGGGTTAGGTTTAGTCTGCAGTAAACCTTTAAATAAAACAATCTATGGAATATCCTTTGATAAATAGGGACTGCTGTTTCTTGGACATTACTAACAAAGCACAGCACGAAACATTAATAACATGCCAACTGATCAGTCAAAAGCTGTCTAACTAATCTCGCTGAAAGGACAACCTATCAGGGCTGTTCCCGGTAGCCCCACCTACTTTCTCCATGGCAACAGCCAATAGGCTCTGTTTTATGGTTAATTGACTTTTTGAAAGCAGAGCCAGGAACATCAGTCTCTTTAATGGAAAAAAACAACATCAAGAAATTAAGTCTCTCTCTTACACTCTCTCTCTCTCTCTCTCTCTCTCTCTCTCTCACACACACACACACACACACTCTCTCTCTCTTTTTTTCTCTAAAGAAATGCTAAATAATAAAAATACTAAATCCCAGGCACACAAAACAAAAATCACATCCAATAGCACAAAACAAAACCCACATCCGAACACTCACACATGCACTGTACCAACAGAGACCAAACTTATCCAAAAAATCCACATACTCCCCCCCACATGTCTTTCTCTTCACGCTTCTCTATCTCACGTCTGCATCTTCAGTGCGTGTGTTGGTTGGACTTGTGTTCTATGTTCTTGGGTTTCATGGATAATTGAGCTAACAGGTCGTTAATTTAATTTAATTAACAGCCTACAGAGGCGTTTGGCAGAGTAACGAGACCGAAAGAGAGGCAGAAACAAGGTTCTGACCATGGAATCTCAGTACTGACTGAATATGTGACATTTAGTGTGACTGTGTTTAATTACACTTGTCAACTGCTTGTTTTTCATTTTTCCAATATTTTATTAATAGGCATGCTAATAAGCAACTATTTAATAGTGACAATTGGTCCCTATATACTAAAGTATTCCCAACAAATTTCCACACTGGACAATTGTATGTCATGGTTGGATCACAAACTAAGCTAGAAAGAGTGTACTTACAGTCCACTTCAAAATAAATGGGTGCAGACTGTGAGAAGGGCTTTTGACTGCCGGAGGGTCTTGAGTCGTGTCTCATGTCTGAACAACTCCTTTACCTACAGTGACCCAAACCCACCTATCCTTCTTCACATCCTTCTCCTAGAGTACACCACCAGATGAACTCATAAAACTATAAACAGTTCATGAAGTATAAAAATAGACATGAAGATACGATCAATATTTCCACAAAATGTGTATGCGTGTGTGTGCGAACATAGTTATTCTGATCATTTCTCATGGGGGATTTCTTTAAGTTCCCAAAGTTAGATTTGTCTTGCGCTCTCAGAAAACCTGCTCTGATAGTTTGCCAGGTTTGCATTTACAAAAAAATCACACAGACACACACACACACACCCAAAATCATCATCTTCCTGACATGGACCCACATAGAGAGTATGGAAGTTCACTAGAGGGAGAGGAATGAAAAGAAGTCTACAAATAGATAACTGGAGGATACAGAGAGAGAGAGTTTGCCTCATATGGACTTCAACAAAACAGCAATGCCCCGACCCCATTTTCATGTGGTGTGAAGGAGTGCGTGTGTTTTCTCTGCTGGTCTTCTATGGCAGGGTATCATTTCTGAGACAACCATCTGGATCAAACAGCATCAGATGTTACAGGACAACACATGTTTTCTTCTCATCTGTCTACATGCTTCGATGCTTTCCTCTTTCATTATCATAACACCCTATCCGTCCACCTCTCCTGCTGCTGTTCTCTCTTATACTGGATATTCTCTCTCGCCCTCACATTTTAATAGTCTTGTCATCTCTCCTGCTCCTACATCACCTGATTAAATTAGATGGTAAACCTGTGACACACACACAGACACACATACAAGCAGTCCCCAGTATTGGCATGTAAGAGCTGTGTGATTTGATTGATGTCATTTTGGGGAATCACTGAAATGAGGTTAAAAACGGTTTAGCTTTCCGAACATTTAAGATGCAGGAGGCATTTGCGTGCTTTGAATGTTCATAAACTGCAGATGTTACTCAAAAACCTTTACACACATTTACGACATTATTTTTTATTAAATAAACAGATTTTTTTTGTCTGTAAATATATGGCTATACCATTACAACATATACATACAAGCACACTGGATTTCATGTTTCATAAGGCAAAAACACTGGTCAGAGGACGAACACAGATGGGCTCTGGGGGTCTTGTTGCCCGGGTGACATTGCCCCATTATTTCAACTCATGCACTCTGGGCAACACCAGACAAAGAAGTTTCACAGGGGGGCTGTGTGTGTGTGTGCGTGAGTGTGTGAGTGAGTGAGTGTGTACAAAAAAGACTGAAGTCATGGAAAAAATGCTGAAGTTTATGTAGCTTTTCAAAACAAGAAGCTGTGCCAGCAAGAGACAGAGAGACGCAGAGCGAGACAGACAGGGAGAGAGAGAGACTAATCAGGGTTAGTCATCTTTAAACATTCTGTAATTTTGGTGAATACCAATGATGTTGAAGATTACTGTTCTTGTTTTGCTGCTTTTGTAGTTTTTGAATAAACACAGAACTCAATCAAGAAATGGGAAAATTACAAACACAAACTTAATGGACAGAACATGATTTTATTTCTTTTTTTGCTGTGAGAACTGTATGTGTGTGTGTGTATGTGTGTGTGTGTGTGTGTGTGTGTGTGTGTGTGTGTGTGTGTGTGTGTGTTTAGGGGATGTCTGGGCATTCCTGGGGGATTCCGACATTTTCCATTCCCTCTCAAAATATCCCAGACTCTTTTCCATGAAACCGGAGCAACGGCTAATTCAGCTACCAGCACAAATGTAATCAGTCCCTGAAACATGAGTCTAATGAATGTATCAACAGAATTTAGCAATCAAATAAATCTTTCCACACACAGGGATGTTACTGAGTAACAATTACTGGGATTTGAGTGCCCATATGCATTCTCTGACACTTAAATTATTTAAATTGAATTTTAAAGACGTTGAAAATTTAATATGGGGTCAGGCGAAATGACCTTCTTGCTGATTCTCTAAAAATTAATTTGCACACACTATCTCCATTGTTTTAGCACTGAATTCACTAAAAGAATTATGCAAATCAGGTAACATGGCAACAGGTTATGATAAACACAATTTGCATGGTGCAATTCACCTTCAATTTAATGCATGTATATGTGTGCATGTATAAGCACATAAAACGCAATATTTTGTTTTTCAGTTCACATCTTCAGTGCAAGAAGACAAACTAACAAGTAAACAAAGTTTTATTGACCTCCTAAAGCCAGAACACGGTCTGACACGTAGAATTTGTGGTGCCTCTGAGGGCTGGCCTTAAAACTGGAAGATAAACGAATATCAGAGAGGATCTGATTCATAACTCTGCTGGAGGAGAGACAGAAATATTACATTTCCTCTCCCTTTGTTCCAACTGAGTGAACGGACACTTCACAGCGATAATTAGATGGCAATTTAAGCATATGCAAATGTATGCACACACAATCATACAAGATTATACATAGTTGTTGAAATAAAGCTTTTCATTTGCAATATTATTTTCAAAGATACTGTCACAAATCACATTATGTTGAGAATAAGCAGATATACCATTAGATTTACCAATTTAATTTATATTTAGCAATGTGTATGTGCATATAATATTTTTTCACTAAACATTTGTTGAAAAAGATGTAAACTTTTTTTTTTTTTGGAGTTTCAGTACATTTTTTACCTGATTCGAGGAAAGTGCCAGACGTGCACACAAAAACCACAAGTCCTTTTCCTTTTTGACTGGTGTAGATTTCTTAGGGTGTACTCACACTAGGCAATCTTAACCATATCCGAGCATGTTTGACCCCCAAAGCCGGGTTCGTTTGACTAGTGTGATCACTCCGTGCCGCACTCGGGTGTGGTTTGTTTAGCCGGCCCAGGCCTGGTTGGAAGAGGTATGCCAGGGCACGGTTCGGTTGGGCTCGGGCGCGTTAAGCATGTAGTGTGAGCGCTTACTGCACCGGAGCACAGAACAGCTACTATTTTGTGTGCCCTATTGTCATCATTAAGACCACAAACATATAATATTACTACTACAACACTACACTTTTTAATTAATTTAATTCAATCAAGTATATTTACGTTTATAATGGGTCTGGTTCTCAACTTATTGATGAACTGGAATTAGTCTGCAATTTAAAGCTGCAAATGCTTTCATTAACATCAGCTGAACCATAATAATTCTCTGATAATGTTACTTACAAGTGAAAATCAAGGCATGGCATAAATTACAAATTTATTCGGCAGAATGTTAGCGAAAGTGCGTTTCTCATGACGTACGGGTGCTCCGGCCTGGAAAGTTTAGTGCAAGTGTGAGTGCAGGCCAGCGGGGGATTGGGGATAATTACGCTCGGGCTCCGTTCAAGGCAACCGTGCTTAGTGTGAGTACACCCTTAGTGACTTTCATGTCACACCAATATTCTTTCTTCTCAGTGTGAGAGCATTGTCACAGACAGAAAGAAGAGAGAGAGAATGACTGGAAAAGAACCACAGCAGATAAAAGGAAAAGGGAAGGAGGGAGGGAAGATGTGATGCACACATCAAAGCTTCACCATAACGACCATGGCATTTATGATGACATGTACGATAAGTGTGTGTGTGTATTTGGGACATTCTAAGGTACAATCTATGGAGGATTTTAATCCATTACAATCAAACATCTTTTCCACCAAAATTGCTCCATTCTTTATTCAAAACACTGTTATGACCTTGACTGCTGATCTGAGACCTGCTTTAATGCTCTCAGAAATGTTGAAGTCCCATGCTAGAAAATCCAGAAAAAAATAAGCTTCTGGTGGCAGTAGGTTTTACATATTTCCCAGCTGGTCTGAGCTGGTTTAGTTGATTAATCAACTGCAATACCAGCATTCTTCAAGGTCAACCAATTTCTTTAATCAATGGAAAATATACATTTATCAGTGACTAAAAAACAATATCAGGTTGGAAATTAGCTGGATTGGTTTTGTACCCATTATAGATCAGTTTAGTTTTAGATAGATTTGATATTATAAATGAAATACACTAATTTTTATTAAACAATAATTATTTTTTACATTTTATAAATTTGACATTTAAGTTGGTGTGATTTCAAGTTTATTGCTAGAAAATAACAAAACCACACAAACATATTTGTAAATTTAAACATTTATTCCACCAGCTGATGACTAAGATGGTCTACCAGCTTGTTGACTTGTAGACCATCTTAAGAGGTGGTCATATTAAACACTGGTGTATTTTCATGGCAAAATCCAATATTTCAATAGGAATCCATGGCATCAGGAATTTCGCATGAGGGTGAAAGATTCCTCTATGCAAACTTCGCAACAAATTCAGATTAGTCATGCAAATTTGCCACAATGACCAAAAGAAAACTTCTAAGTTTGAAAGTGACTTCTGTGTGAACTATGATTCAAACATCGCTACACTATACTACGCTACTGACAATTTGCATGCCAAATTTCGCTAATGTGACCACTCTTTTGGTCAACCTGGTAAAGTGGTGGAGACGTGACTGAACTGGTTAACATACTTAATAATAATGTTAACCAAACATAACTTGACCACCTTAAAACTTCGTCATGAACATCCTTCTATCAGGACCCCCTTTGAGCAGAGCCAGGCTGTTCATCTCACCGCCTACCAAAATAAGCCCAACAGAAATGGACAACAGCAATCTTTCAGATTCTGACTTCCTGTCAATTAGACAGCATTTCTACAGCAACGAAAGCCTCTCTGCCCACCCACCAGAACACTTCACTTCTAGAGACAGACGGACGAGGCGTGCCTGTATCATAAACCTAAGCAGAAATAAGGGTGCAAAAATAAATATGGGCGTATTTTATTAATGAAATCACATTTCACACTGAACAACTCAAAATGCTGTCCGCATACCATGCGTCATGTCACAGTGTCACATGTCATATCATTTTCATGTGTGGAGCCTTAGAAGAGGCGTTTAACAGTTAGTCAGTCTGACAGACTAACCAAGCCTGGTACACCTAAGGCTGGCTTATTTCTAAACCACCTCTGTTAGCACCAATGAACATCTCTTGATTTGGCTGTAGTTGGAATTCCAGGACGAGTCTTTTGTCAAGAGATTGTTTGACACAGTTAACTAATAAAAGACTAATTTAAAAAAGATACAGATGAATTATGGGATCAGTTCTTCTGTGGGATCAGCTCTTCTGCGGTTTAATTGGCTTCGGAATATGAGAGAAAGGGAAACGGGGGAATTTCACACAAACTGACATGGCATGTGTACGTATGTAAATATGTGTGTGCGAAAGGGCTCGGAAAAGGCAGTTGCTTAAGCGGAACACCAGAGGATTCTGGGATGTGAGTTGTGCCTTGGGTAACATCATTGCAGAGGGCTGCAGTGACGCACTCCAAAAGATCACACATGCTCGCACACACCAGGAGCGGTTATTTGGAGAGGACGTGCTGGAATATGACAACAACAATTCAAGCACTGACAATTTACGGCAATCTTGCTACCTCCCTCAGCGTCACCTCTCATCCTTCTTGTTTTTCATTTAACTAGCCGTCCCTCACCATTTTCTCTGTGAAACGGCATTCAAAAAAAGAAGCCAAATATCTTCAGGATATCCAGATAGAAGAGTTATATTGCCCCGTTCTCTATCCAAAACACTGTAACAACCTTGACTGCTGAAAATGCAGGTGTGGTACTGTAGCTGGTTTTACATGGTTTCTTGTGGTTTGGAGCTGGCCCAGAGTGGTTTAGTTGATCAACTGGAATAGCAGATGGTTTATTTTGAAGACCATCTTGGTTAACCTGATTATAGTTCATGTTGACTAATTGCTTGAATACATATGCACAACTTTTCAAATCTAAACAGATTTTAAAACACTAGGCAACTTTGGACAACTTTGTAAAACTGTTGCTAGGAGACAAATGGGACATTAAAACAATGTGTTCTAAAATCAGCTCAAAATATCTAACATGTTTGACATCCTCAGACTGGATGGAATCATAGTCTGAAGTGCCCCTCAACTTGTTATTGTTCCAAATTGCAGTTTCAATGCAGCTTCCAAGGGCTCTACACGATACCAGCTGAGGAATAAGGGTCTTACAGTATCTAGCGAAACCATTGGTCATTTTCTAAAAAAAAAAAGTAAAAATTAATTTTATTAAAAAAGTGACCTTTCCAACATGATCATGTAAAGTGTGAAGTTGTGGATGCGCATCGCAGAGCCAGTGCTCTGGTATATAATTATTATTATTTTTTTTAGAAATTGACTGATCATTTCGCTTTATAAGACACGGCTGGGATCGTGTAGAGCCCTTTGAAGCTGCAATGAAACTGCAATTTGGACCTTCAACCCCATTGGCTCCCATCAGGACTTTTATTATTCTGGAAGTGAACTAGGCTAATTGTTTAAAATCCGTCAACTCCAACTTGCCAAAATCTGTAGACTGGTTCTGACACCCAGCAACTAGCTTGTTCAGACTGCAAACTGAAGTTAAATTCTGGGGAAAATCTGTGTAGTGTATTCCATCCTTAGGCTGACAGGGACCCAACTATGTTCCAAAACACAATTTGACCTTCTAAATCTATCTCCAGGTAGAGCTGGAAGAACACCTTGACTGAACTAGTGAAGACCTGATTGAGCTGGACAACCTAATGTCCAAAAACAGCTCGACTAGCTAGACAGTAAGCCCTGACTCATGACCCTTTTGGATAGGACCAGAGCTGTTCGCCTCACTGCCTGCCAAAATCAGTCAAACAAAGAAATGGACAGCAGGAGTCTCTCACATTCAGAGTCAAGGCCATTAAACCCACTAACACCAACAGCACTAATAAGCAAAAACGAAGATGGATATGCTAATTCTCCATCTCTTTTTTTTAATTCCCTCACTCCTACTTAGTTTCTTTTCTTCTCCCCAGTTCCCCCCTGCTGTGGCCTGCTCTTACGGCAGTTCACACTCATTACTGTGGGAGCTGTAAATCCGTTTGCCGTTTTCTCACTCAAGAAGGAGGGAGAGAGAGACAGAAAGGAAGGAATGATGGAAGGACTGATGACTGAGTCAACTCCAGTAACCACAGATGGGAAAATGTGCTCAGATCTGAAAAGCGGCAAAATTAATGCGACATTTTAAAATCAAAACAGCATTCTCAACAGATTTCTTTAATCTGACGTTTTCCAGAGTGGGCTGAGTGGAAATTCATTGAGAAAAACTTGCAGGGTGAGATTTGATTTTATTATTCATAAAAAAAAAGTTTTTTATTGTTAATTATTGTTAATTTATCATAATTTATCTTTTTTTTTAATCTTTTTTATCTGTCTGATAAAAGAGTGCATTATATATTAATGTAGTATTATACCAATAATAAAATTCTACACTATTTTGACATGGTGGCAAAGGTAATCTAAATGCAGAAAACAGGGAAATGAGCATGCACAATTAAATATCCTAAATCAACTGATATATTTCCAGTATGAATAATACAGATTTATTAATGAAATCTCTGCCAATAACCAAATATGGTACCAAAAATATTGTGTATGTAAAACAGCTCTTAATATCTCGCAGACAAAATTTTGCTTAAAGTAAATGCATCTTGTTTAAAGAATGTTTACTTTTACTGGAAACCAAGACAAAATGAATGAAAAATGATTTCCTTTGTTCTTTAATTACTGCATCAAAGGTTAAGTCACGTTTCACTCACAGTGCAAGACTGAAGCTTAAACAAACTAAAGCTGGTCTGAGCCTCAGCTGATAGATCTGGACATAGACCTCAGACTGCAGGAACCATCGGGAAGGACACATGCAAACACAGAGACACACTTATCAGTGTCTCTGTCCTCTTAGTAGACTGGACAACCTGCCCTCAGCAAACAGAGAAAGAGAGAACCAGATAGAGATGAAGCAAGGAGAGAGAGGAGGAAGATCTATGTCATTGGATGCTTTTTGACTCAGAGCAGTTTGAGTGACTGAAGGTCTCAACCCATCATGACAATATTCAGATCACATAGACACAAGACCCCGAGCACAATGTGTGTGTGTATGTGTGGGGCGGGTGGCTGTCCTTGCCTGTCCTGGCCACACCCTGCAGGGAATGAGTTATAAAAGGAGCAGAGCTGTCTACACACACACAACAAACACAGTCTCTCGCTCTCTGAGTGTTGCTCTTTTCATGTTACACCATCCCCAGGGTGACAATGAACACCCTAACCTTAAATCTGTACTCCACCTAAACCCATAATGTAATCCCCAATCCTAACCTCTGATCCTAACCATTTGCTAATTCCCAACCTTATCTTTCACTAACTCTGAATTTTAATAGTTCACTCAGTCAATTCCAAACCCACCCCAAAACCTTAAATCTAACCTTAATCTTAATCCTTTAAGAAAACCATACATTCTGCACCCTTCCTTTTCTTAACTTGTCATGATTACAGACAAGACTTTTGCTTATTTCTAAAGTAAATCTCAGTGTTGTTATTGTTAACTAAAACTATAAAAAAAATAAAAAATTACACATATGAGATGAAAACTTCAAAGATTATAAATGCTATCAACTTGGAAACTAGCATTAGTAAGTTGAAGTATTAAAATAAATAAATAAAAGATAAATATAAACATATACAAAACTAAGACAACAATAACATAAGCACATACATTTTCTAAAACAAACAAAAAATAAATAGAAAACTGAACTAATAAAATTAAAAACATTAAATTTAACATTAAATATACTATATAAGTAATACTAAAATAACAATGGTACACTTGATACAAGGTACCCAGAAAAGATGGGTACCTTTTTCAAATATTCAAATAAATCTGGAGAAGTACATGCTGCTTTCTCTGCCCTCATTACTTAATGAACATGCAAAACATCAGTAAAAGCATCTACATTTGCTCCAAGGTAAATTAATTTTAATAATTGAATGCTCATTCATGTACATACTGATTCAGGTTGTAGTGTTATGACAGTAACTAAAGAGTTCACACTGCCACATTGAGTATATCGTAGACCCATTAGAAAAAGTTGTGTTCACTTACACTGATGTTATCACCTGTAATCATGACCGTGATAAGTGTTTGCCTCAGATTCGCAGTCTCTTCACTTTTTAATCCGGTTACTGCTTAATTTACCACTTCTTTACAGTACAAGGGAAAATGTTTCACAATGTCACGATTCATTCCAGCCTATCTAGGAATGATAATCGAAGAAATATTCGCTACTTTGTGAGCTCATTAAAATGACCCTGTTTTCAGCACATTCCTATAGAGTTAGCAACACAAATCAAGAAAGGAGGAACTTAACAAAAGGTCAACTGCATAAAACAAACTTAACTTATACTGATAGCATCTTTCCATTACATTATTCTTATTATCCCTTCTGCAGCACACCGGAAGGATCCAATTTAACACCAAAATGTTCATTACACCCATAAAAAGCACTGCAGCCATTGTAGGGAAACTCAAGATAATAGAGCTAGCTAAAGATAGCATTTTATTAGCAATTACAAGGCTGCTAAAGGGACAGACAGCTACAAAAGAAATGACACTTTTCCTCCTGCTGTTGTAATCTCTGCTGATGTACTCATGACTCTAGACTTCACTCATGAAATCCTCATATTCCACAAATCAAATAATCTAATTTCAAAACAATCCCCCTGAATTTCCACAGTCGACTCAAAGGTTTAATCAGAGGTACTGCTGTTCATCTAGCGAAGCAACGCAAGTTAGTTTGGCCAGAGGACGCTTAAAATTAATGAAAGCACTTTTTCAGTCTAATGGCGTTATTGAACAGTAAAAGGATGTAGCAGCTCTTTCCTGTAATTATACAGCAGCAGTGACGGTTGTCTGGCCTCAGATCAGTAATGGAAGTAAGATTTAGTGCCAGCCCTTAATCAGTCTGATTAATGAAGTATCTCAGACTTTATTGATACAGACGATACTTGTTTTTGAATAAAGCTTTTCAAAAACTGTCCTACTAGAGATCTAGAGAGAAGGGTATGTACGGTATCTGAAGACTGTGTGTATATGTAAGGGGGTTGTTTGTCGGGCGTGTTTTTTCAGATGATTGAGTAAACGCTGTAAATTAGTTGCACGCTTGTTGTGTGTGCATCTGAATGATTATAAAGCTGTAGCTGTGTTTGTGCTCATCAGCTTATTCAAACCCAATTTTAGCTGTAAGTAAAATAAAATCCTGCAAAATGGCACCAGCTTTGCAGAAACGACCAGCATTACTGGTTCTTATGCCATGCTGTTGTGCTTGTTTGTTCTCGAGGGTTGAACATTGGCAAAGTGGTTTTTGATTTCACTTTGCTAGCTGATTAATGAACACTCCAAAACATATCCTATAAAGTAAACATGAGACAATGATGCGAATGCACAATTAAACTTGAACTTAGTTAAAGGGATAGTTCGGCCAAAAATGAAATTCTGTCATTAATTACTCACCAAACTCCTGTAAAAAACCTGTAAGACCTTGGTTCATTTTTGGAACACAAATTAAGATATTTTTGAAGAAATCCGAGAGCTTTCTGACCCTGCATAGATAGCAACACAACCGACATGTCCAAGGCCATAAAAGGTAGTAAGGACATTGTTAAAATGTAACAAATTCTTCTCTTCCGTGTCTACGACACACATTCACTGAAGTACTGTGATGCATGTGTGCGTGTTCCTCTGCTTGTAAACAAGGCACAGCATATCTGGGTTCTACATCAGAATGCTGACTCCTGCATCAGCAGCACCAAGTGCATGCATCGTGGTACTCTCTTGAATGCACACTCAAATATGTTTTGCTTAGAAAACAATTTTTGTAGGTTCATAACATTACGGTTGAACCACTGATGTCACATGATCTATGTTAACAATGCCCTTACTACCTTTCTGGGTCTTGAAAATGATAGTTGCATTGCTGTCTATGGAGGGTCAGAAAGCTTTCGGATTTCATCAAAAATATCTTAATTTGTGTTCCGAAGATGAACGAAGGTCTAACGGATTTGGTACGACATGAGGGTGAGTAATTGATGACAGAATTTTCATTGTTGGGTGAACAATCCCTTTAAATGTGAGTCACGTTGTTAATGTTGTCTTTCTGAAAAACAGAAAATGAATACAAAAAAGCACAGAGCTAACAGTTTTTATTACAAGTCACCTATAGGCTAATTAGTTTGATTAACCTACTAAAACCAACCATCCAACCATCTTGCCCATCAGTTCTACTGGTTCACCAGCTAACACCAATATTAAACCAGCTAGTAAGTCATCTTAAACCTGCCTGAAAATTCATGGAAATTGCAGGAAGCTTTGCAATGTACACACAATAGTCACATTCAATACCATCATGTCCATGTTAATGCACAACTCAACCGGAGCATTTGCTCACCGATGTGCAGCTGACACCTGGCTTATTCTCTGCGACAGAATATGATTGATTATATTCATTGACATTAGCCGTGGGCAGCTGAAGATCCGATGAACGTCTCTTCCAACACTAACGACTGAAGGTCAATGATACAATTAGAAGTGACGTGAACACCAGCCAGGACAAACAATAGTTAGCGCCTCAACTGATGCTCTTCTAGAAGTAGAAAAGAGCCGGGTCGCCTGGTTGGGTTTCACTTCCTCAATCAGGATCTTTCTTACGCATCGCTAGTCAGATTTTATGGTTCATCTTTTATGGTTACGATGGTTTCATGTCCTTATCGGTCCTTATGATTTCAATGCAGTCGCACATGTTTGTTTTTCCATCCTGGTGGGAACTTTCTATTGACTTTTATTGTTTTTAAACTGAGATACTGTACAGTACATACAGTTTTACAGTATCTAATCTTCATAGAAACCTGTATTTTTTACATTTTCAAGACATTATTTAGTACACACGAGTCAGCGCTGAAATTTATTCTGCTCTTGTGCATACTGTACATACAGTCAACATCAACTGTCTAATCGGTTTAAATAAAACAGATCTGAACCCTTTCAGTATCTCTCTCTCTTTCATGGTCAGTGTTTCTGTGAACTAGCGTATGTGTGTGTTTGAGTGCATGCATGTGTGTTTGAAATCCTGAGGGGCTGGGTTGTCTGCCCAGATAACCGAGTCTACCCTTCAACCTGTTTCATTATTTAAGACATGTTCTCCCTCGTTTCTCTCTCTCCCTCAAAAACTGAAAAGCAGAATGGGCAGAATAAGGTGTGAATGAATGAAAGTGTGAATAATATAAGACAGATATTAGAAATAAAAGAAAGAGTGAGTGAGTGAGTGAGAGAGAGTGTGAGTCCCTGGGATATCTATCTACTTGCAGTTGTTCATTTCAAGAGTGGAAGAGGAATAAACTGCCCTCTGGCTTCCCAGCATGCATCACCAATCCTAAAGTCTTTAAACTTAGCAACTAGATTTTCTATTTTTTAAAACTGCAAACACCCTTTGACACAACAAATTCTCAGTAAAGAAATTCACATAGGTTACACATGCCCAGCTGTTTAAGTTTTCATACAGGATGTAAATTTGCGTGTGCCAGGGCTCAATGTGGCCAAGCTAGCTTGCAGGTCTCAGCTCTGACATAAATGATTTGCTAACACAGTGTCCTAATGTGACAAGGCACAATGTTGACACGTTTCCAGCAAAAGATGAACTGTGTGTCCGGGTTGAATGTGAATAAGCCTGTCACTTGCAGCAAGAGTCAATCGTAAGATATTTTGAAATTAAATTTAAATTACAATACAGTGCAGCAGTCACTGCCCACTTTTTGATTCCTGAAGTATCCCCATTCATTTTCTACATTGAGAAAAGTCTTTAATTAGTGTTCTAAGGCATGAACCAAATCAATCAGCTTTGAGATTATGAAGTGTTTGAAAATCAAGAGACAAGACAACGGTGAAAGAATGTGTATTTAATATCTTTTGTAAAACAATGAATTACTCAGTCCATTAAGCATTGTGAATGGCATAATCAAAGAAAAATCAATAGTACATTTAAAAAAAATTGATTATTAGTATAAAAAGCAATATATTAGAAAATGTGATTATGCATGATTTGCAATGCTTCATAGGAGTTCACTGCTCTGAATGCAGTTTTTGTTTCTATGGTAACAGCAGCTTCTATAATTGTTCGATTGAAAGAGTTTCCCATTT
Organism: Cyprinus carpio; assembly: GCF_018340385.1. Lineage (NCBI taxonomy): Eukaryota > Metazoa > Chordata > Actinopteri > Cypriniformes > Cyprinidae > Cyprinus > Cyprinus carpio. Next base: position 11,123,742 of record NC_056613.1, on the reverse strand, counting down.
CAGGATTGTTGTAGTTCTTCGATTCAAATCAGATACATTACTTTTTTTTAAGAAATAAAACTGAAATCACATTGTGGCTTCTGCCCAAGCATATATTGCCATTTAACAATATCGGAGATCAATGTATGACTGTCTTGAAAGGTAATACTGAATATTACTGTTAAAGACTTTGACATTGGTGAGGTTTTTTTTTTTATGTTTTTGAAAGAAATATTTTATGGTCACCAAGCCTTATTTATTTAATCAGAAATACAGTAAAGCAGTAATATTGTGAAATATTAGGAAAAAAATTATAATAGATATTTATATGTACAATTTATAAATTGCTGAATTTTCAGCAGCCATTACTCCAGTCTTCAGTGTCACGTGATCCTTCAGAAATCATAATATATGGCGCTAAAATTAAACAGTTCTGCTGCTATTTTTTCCAGAATATAAAAAAACAAAACAAAACAAAAAACAGATTCTTCAAACAGAACCAACCCCCCCCCCCCCAGAAAATCTGAAACAAAAATCTTTTATCAAATATTATATGTTTTTACTTTAAATTTTGATCAATTTTATGATTCCTTGCTCAATAAAAGTATTAATTTCTTTTGTAATAATAATAATAATAAATAAATAAAAATCATACAGACCCCAAACTTTTGAAAGGTAGTAAAGCAGGGACATTTTTTGATACATTAATAAGAAAATAAAATGTATTTTTTTGCTTTTGGTCGCCTCTCCACACAAACCACTCGGGTTTTCCATAGCCTCTACTAAACAAAATGAATCACACATTATCAGATTTATTCCATAACCTGCTCTTGATGCTTGCGTTAGCGCTCAAACACACCCATGCTCCCCATAGAGTGCATCCTCTCTGCGCTTTCATAATTACCCTGTGTTCCATCACAGAATGTTTGGCATTTATCACATTTCAGCACACAGCATGATATCCTCTCTTGCTCTCTTTCGTCCTCTCCTTCTTTCTCACTCTAATATAAGAAACTTGGCTGCACCTGTCAGGGCTCTTATATAACACTACAGTACAATACAACATCCCTACTGCAAAACAAACATCTGATCTGATGCTGAGAACATTTATCGTGCCATGGCAAGACGTGAACAGATCCAACCCTGCTTTACACGTTACTGAATCAGGAGATGGTGCATCTAAGACAAAAACCAGGGGAACACGTGTGTGTTGCCAGGGGCCTGAGGAGACATCTATAAATACGTTTGTGAACCAGGCCAGAGCGGAAATAGGGAAATGAAGCAGGACAACCTCCACTGAGCCAGGACTAGAAAAGAAAGAGTAAGACAAAGACAAGACTAACAAAAAGAGAGAGATATTAACTGCTTTATATAACACATGACATCTATTCAGGGAATAAAAACATCACAAATTAGATGTCTTTCATATCACAGTTTTTTCTTAAAGACACCGTGGGGCCACGGCCCCTCCAATTTTAGTCCCCTGATCCAAGTAGCCTAAATAAGTAATATACTTAAGTAACCTTTTGGAGAATTTCTATACTTTATTACAGTGATACTGAAACAGAATATTTTCCAAGGCAAATACATACCTATAACACCTGACAATTTCATTTAAACCTCTAATATACAAAGTACATGATGTGCAAGTCATCATGACTAAAATCTTCCCTCTTTTTTGTCCATTTTACTGAGCTTTCCTGATAGAGCACATTAGATACAGAAAATCTACATATATGTTTGTGATTTCTGGAAGTTTCATAGATTAAGCTGTTCATTAGCACTTCTCAATTGAGGGAAAAGAATGATCTCACAAATCTACTACTAATACTACTGTGGTAAAGACTTGGCTTATGAATATGAATTAGTTTTCAGGATTAGGAGGTTCATGGATTTTACCCAGCAATGACAGCATGACCAAATTAACCAAATATTAATGAGATATTAATAACAAGTCACATGAAGTCACAAGTCCATAGGAGTTTCACAAACAAAAGCAAAAAAAAAGAAAAAAAGAACCCGTAATCTAATCTGCATACTGTATGTTTACTGTAATTTTCAAGAACATACATTTTCTATCAGATTACAGTATTTCAAGACACAATTATCTGGTATGTTCTATTCTAAAATTTTGTAGCTTTATAGTCTTACTTTATGCAAACACTGTTTCTATCTGTCTTTTCCTCTGGAAAACTGAAGTTTGAAAATAAAATAAACTAAAATAATAATAAAAAATACATAAAATAAAATAAAGGTTTGAATGACTTAAGTGTGAGTACTGTAACCTGGGTAAACCAATAGACACAACCTTTACCAAATTGCAAGCAAAAGCAAAACCTCTTATAAAAATGGCAGCAGAAACAACAGCTGGCATTTTAGTGGAGCTAAAAAGCTCTTAACGATTACAAAACAGAATGAGACACTATCAGGGGATGTGCTCCCAGAATTCACTAACAACTAACCTACACACACACTCTCTCTCTCTCATTCACACCGCTACTGGACAGTCAGTACCAAGAGACACTAACAGGATAGCGGACAGACCACAGTGGCACCCTGACATGTTTCAACCCTGCGACTCACTGATTGCGACTGTGTGTGTGTGTGTGTGTGTGTGTGTGTGTGTGTGTGTGTGTGTGTGTGTTGACTGAAGGACAGGCTGATTGCTGTGTCTTCATTTTAACCTTTCAGACAACAGAATAAGTGGTGTTATAAGAGCCTTTCCTGCTTCTGTAACAAGCCACCCACATCAGTGTGAACTGACAGTACCTTATCAAGTTTTCCCACTCTGATGCCGTTTGATAACCATAGATGTACTCATACTTTAAAAATATGACACATCATGGGAGAACAGTTAAAAACAGAGACAGAATTTGCCATTCAGAGATCTCTGACATGTTCTGTGTGTCACTGCCAATCATACCTGGGGTGTATATTTGAATTTTAACCCAGTGTGTATGTATGTGTGCGAGAGAGATAGAGAACCACACATGCACACACATTTCCAATGGGAGATGTGTAATGATGTTCTGTCAATAGAGGGTGAATCTTTCTGTCTAATCCTTTTAGAAAACTCTGCTAAAGCCAAATGAGCAGTAAATGGAGAACAGAGAGAGAGAGAGAGAGAGAGAAAGGGACAGAGAAAAGGTGGATGAATAATGCAGTTGCACAGCACATCCTCTTGAGCCCTCTAGACATCAAATAAAGGTATAAACACTAACTGCTTGAATACACACATACTCAGATGTGCACACACACACACACACACATACACACACACACACACACGTTTACCTCACAATTTAATTAAAGATATACCATAGGCTTTTGGGTTTTTTTTTTACAGGGAAAGTGTGTAATTTCTGTGCCATTACTGATCTGCAAAATCAATAACTGTTTCCAAACAGGTTTCCCAATCAGTCCCACTAGTGTTCTTTTAACTTCGGAGGACTATAATTTCTCTAAAATGTAGCTGTATGTAAATGTATAGAATCACAAACATAAATTGAAGACTTCACAATTTAAACACTTGTCTGATATATATATATTAGTGTTGGGCGATATGCTCAGTTTTCATATAATCCTATGAGATCACAGACATAGGATATTATCGTGCTAATTTATTTAATTATTTATTTACTTAGTTTCATTGCCAGAAAATGAACCAGCTCCAGCATAAGGCTAAAAGCAGCCTAATGTTTTTAATATGACTGAATTTGTATTTAGCGTGATAACAAATGAATAGATACATTGTAAGTTACTAATTATAATGCTTACACTTCCTCAGTTATTCAAAAAGCAGCTGAAAAATAAAATGAATATGCATTGCAGAATGAGATTGTTGTCTTTTTTTAGCTGGTCATCTAGCCTGGTCCTAGCTGGTCAGCAGGCTGGTTTTTAGAGGGGTTTTAGCTGTTTTTTTTCCCAAACGAACAAAGAACATTACATTACCAAAGAACATCATCACAAGCTCAGTCTAGCACGAGTTTATGCACTTTAAAAACACTCTCGTTATAATCAGTGAATCTACACTGTATGATGAATAAATCTCTTATACTTGCATCGCACGTACATCTGCACTTTGTTGTTTATGATGAGAGAATTTGTGAGTCAGAATTCAAGTCAGCGCCCTCTGAACAATGGAACTCCGCTGACTGTTTCATTGATGACTCATCTGAACGCATCTGATTGGTCATTGCATTCATAAGCTCAGCATAATCGTATGTGATTGGTTATAACATGCAACACTGTAAAAACGCGGAAAAAGAAATATAATGCAACAAATAAGCCCTAATATTAATTAGATACTACTACTAATCTGATGATAATAATAATAATAATAATAATAATAATAATAATAATAATAATAATAATAATAATAATAATAATCGTCTTGCTATTCTCAAAGGCATCAGCCACAGGCGATGTCTCTGACTATCACTGATACACGGTACTATTGTCACAAACTTAATATATATATATATATTAACCCAAACTTAGCCCGGGGTGGGGCTAGGTTTGGCCACCTCACTCATAATGCAGAATGTCTTTACGACGACATCAAATGGAAGACTTTTAAGATAAGCAACGCACACTCTACTTCGCCTCAGCGACAGGCACAAGTCAAACTAGCGCGGAAACGGTACAGGTGATAAGGCAGCTTTAATAGAACAACAGTGAACTGCAGTCAGAGGTTTTGTCAGGCCACATGTCAGTACGATTTTCCTGTCCTGTCAGCCATTGTACTGTGCTTGTAGTGAATGGTCTTCAAATGAATGCACAAATACAGCAGCACATGCTTTAGCCTGTATCATTTCATTTTAACGTGCGGATGAAAATTTGATCATGCGTGTCAGATTCACATCATGTTCAGCAGTGGCAGCTCTTAAAGTAATAGCAGCCAAATAACCCAATAACCCAACTGCTGTGATGTCTGTTAATCAAAGAACAAGAAAAACAAAAACGGAAATCAATAACTTTTGTAGCTTAAAGGCGTCATCTAAATTTAATTTAGAATTTAATGTTTAATAACTTTATTGAATTTCTGTTTGTTTCCTATTTGCTGAGGTGCACAGGTAAATATGACATTTATTATAAGGGGTTTATGTGAAGAATGTTTTAAGTTTTATATATATATACACACACACACACACAACTAAAGCAATTAGCACATAACAAAATTACAAAAGTAAAATTAAAATGAAAACTGAAAATATAAAGACAATTCCAAATATTAATACAACTATAATAGTATTAAAAAACCTTACTTAATACTATTAATGCATTAAATAAGGTTGATACATTCAACAAGTAATGTGCTACCAGATCACCCATCCAGTGAAATGTACACAAAACACAGATGCATTTTCAAGTGTTTATGCACATTCTGGGGGAATTCACAAAAACATGAGGGAGTTATGCAAATTAAGTAACAGTATAAACAGTCCCAAAAAGTGCTGCAATATGCACAGCACAAGTCCACATTGTGCTGATTAGCTCCGGTTTGTGGAGAATGCATCAACCCAGCATATCAGTCCACACCTGCAATCAAGTGTCTTGAATTACAATGACTTAACTGAAATACTCAGTGGGAATTTAGTGCATGGTTAACCTGGACTGCAGGTAATGAGTAAACAAGGTTTTTTCACTGAAATACAGCATGCAAAAAAGATGAATGATTTAGTTATTTTGCCCCGTCTGTATTTTTAGTGTGTGCATGCTCACAAACATAAAATAGCCTTTTTGAACCAGTACACAAAACACTGTACATCTCTAAACACACAGAGAGATACTGAAGTACCAAAAAAAAAAAAAAAAGAAGAGAAGATTAATTTGACCACAGTAAAACACCACCGATAGGCACACAGATAAGAACACTCTGACTTTCCACATAATGGAATACATCAGATGTTAAGTGTTTCATTAATTTAAACGGTGTGTGTGACACAACCACATAAACAAGAGTTGAGGGTTTAAACATAACTCCACCAGTGTGACCCATAACAAACACACACACAAACACACTCACATGGCTCATCTCTCCCTCCTATTTCCATAGAACAAAACTTTGGGAAAAAAGTCTTTAAGATGAAAAATAGTTACAGTTATAAAGTATAGATTATAACGGTGTTCAGCTTTTTATTGTGTTACTTTAATTGCCTTTTTCTCATTTTTAAGAGGTTCAATTAAAGTTTTTAAAGGTTAACTTAGATAGAAATCCCCTTTTCTGAGCCTTGCCAGACTTTTTAACTTTCACACTATTAAAAATTGTATAAAAAGTGGCAGGAAATTTATTTTTTGTACTTTGTCCTAAGACTATGTACAATTAAATATACTGTATATACAGCATACACACTACTGTTCAAAAGTTTGGTATCAATAAGATTTTATTAAATAAATTAATACTTTTATTCAGCAAATTTGGTATCAATAAGATTTTATTAAAGAAATTAATACTTTTATTCAGCAAGTTTGGTATCAATAAGATTTTACTGAAGAAATTAATATTTTTATTCAGTAAGAGTGCATGAAATTGATCAAAAGTGACAGTAAAGGTATTTACATTGTAACAATTTTTTTTTAAATAAATGCTGTCCTTTTGAACTTTCTATTAATCAAAGAATCCTGAACAAATGTAACATGGTTTACACAAAAAAAAATTAAAAGAACAATTATTTGATAATAACAAGTAATGTTTCTTGAGCACCAACTCAGCATATTAGAATGATTTCTGAAGAATCATGTGACACTGAAGACTGGAGTATCATAAGAATAAATTACAAATATTAAAATATATCAAAAGAGAACATTTTTTAGTGTATTTTCGATCACAAAAATGCAGCCTTTGAAACATATTTAAAATCTTATCCCCAAACATAAAGGGAATTGACTATTGTCTAATTGTTGTCCAACTTAAAAAAAAAAAAAAAAAAAAAAAAATTATAATAATAATAATAATAATAATAATAAAACATAGATAAAAGTAAAGGCCTACTTTTTCCACATCTCAAGTAGTCAAAAGTGGCTGAATTGGAGGATCACTCACATGCTGCACTGTGTGAGCGTTCTTGACATTGCCAAAAGACTTGTTTATGAAACTAAAAGATGAAATCAAACCAAAAAAGGTGTAATATTAAATATGAATTAGAATCTAAACATTCTGCCCTTCTCTCTCTGTTATTCCTACCCCTCTCAGTCTTTTTTCTCCTCCTCCTGCCTTTCTTCTTCTATAATGAGGATGGATCTCTTCTTGTGCTTGTTTCAACATCATGAATCTAAAGCTGAGCTCATTACTGAACCCGGGACATTTAATAACCTCCTTTCCAGAGAGCTAATAAGCATTAATGCTCCTTCCTTCGCTCCAGGCCAGAATGTGAACTGACATTCAGCAAATCACTTGTGTCGGCCAGAGGAATCGCCCTCACTTTCAGCCCAACTTGGGGAACTTCGCCGTAAAAAGTGCCATATCCAGCTGCGCCTGGATTTGTTCAGAAAGAAATGGGACCTGCGGGCCACCATAGATTAGTGCGGGAAGTTTTAATCTTTCGAAAACGTCACAGGAGAAAGATCAGCAGCTTAAAAGTTCCACTGCAGAAGGCGAAAGGCCAACTTGAAAGAAGGATGATAGCTCAGACTTTGTGTGTTTAAGTGTGTGTGTGTCATAAGTCTGGTAAAGGTGTGTAAAATTGATCTAATCCAGGGGGATCGGTCTCCACCGGCAGCAGGATTTTCCTGCTCCACTAATCTTTAAAGAGAACCATGCCAATGTTTCCACATGCACCAGCTCATTTATAAAGCACCCCTTTTTTTGCCTCTCTCCCAGTGCTATTTTCTCCCCCTTGTTTCTCTTTCCTCATTTGTAACCTGTAGAACGGCAGCCACTCTATCACGTCTGTTGCTTAGTGATGACTTTTTGTAAGTTCAGCTCTCTCTCTTTCTTCATACATATAGACAAACACACTAACTCACTGCTCCTGACTGAGCCTTACTGCGCCGCTCTGGATTTAAGGGGGTCATATCTCACACTTTCGTGGCATTTTATTATTTTGTTCCTCTGAAGTCAACTTACATTGGTTGCTAAAGGTTTCTTGCACCATAATTCAGTTTTTGATGACTATTTTCCACACGCTTCCATCCTCAGGCTGTTTTTTTTGTGCTATACCTTTAAGACTTCCAAAGAACGTCTGTTTTGATTGGCTAACTTCTAAGCAAGCGAAAAGAATAAAGTTATTAATTTTCATCTCATGTACTGATTCTTACGAGTTGGTATTAATAGGATCAACCTATTAAAATTAAAAATCTGTCATCATTAACACACTTTTATGCCATTCCAGACCTGTATGTCTTTCCGTGGAAAACAACAAAAGTTTAGTTTTTCTGTTTTTTTTTTTTAAATTTATTTTTTTGGTTTTGTTTTGTTTGTTTTTTTCATACAATGAAACAAATTTCATTTTAGTGTGAACAATCTTTACATTTATTTTTTTATTTATTTATTTATAAAGACGGGAGTTTTATATTACTTTTATTTTAGTAAGTTTGCAAAGCATTTAATTCTGTAATGAAGATGCACCAGTTAGTGTAACAAATTTTGCTTTAATTACAGTATTCAATTAAGACCAAAATAAATGAGTAGCGCTGTGAAAAAATAATCAACTACTATCATTCCTTCTATTCTAATAATGAGTAAGCCAAAATAAATAAATAAATAAATTAATTAAATAAATGAATAAAAAACAGTAAGCAATTCACTCTATAATTTTTTACACAACATATTCGATTAAAATCACAAAGTATGCATGCAATACAAATTTACCTGACCTCCTCAGGAAAGAAAACTGGCCCTGTACAAACAGTGCTTTAGTGTATTTTTACACAGTAAATCAAACTCTGCAATTTCACCAGAGTAAGTAAAAGCCTGTTTTCCATGATATGCACCCTTTAACCATTTCCTTTTTAATCCAGACACATTCATTCTGAGTTACTGGATGAAGGAGTGATTTTTTCCCCTCATGTTCAGGTCCTAGACTGAATCTGCAGCCTTTTTCCACTTTCTCTGCACTTATTTTTATCAAATATCTGCAAGACTCTGTAAAATGGTTGTTGTTAAAACATTGCATTAAATGCAGCTGAGAGTACTGCACTTGTACTGGCAACTGAAATAATGAACAAATTACTTCATAAACAAACAAAAAAGGAACCGGCGTATGCATGAATGATGGACGTTTCAATTCATGTGGAAATCTGCATAGGTCAACATAAAACATGGGAACAAGGCCCAGGTAGGAAAGAGAAAGAGAGAAGAAGAGACCTAAGAAAAGAAGGGTCCTACTCTATTATGTCCAAACACTCTCTTAAGGGGAATTAAGCATGCACACACAGACACATGCAAGTGTGTGTGTTTTCTAGTTACAGTAAATAGTAATAGCAGAAGTAACCCCCACCTGTTTGCTCAGCACCTGTCAGGGAAGCTGAAACACAACAAACATTCCACCGCCTTCTCCTCTTCTCATTTTCTCTTTCTTTCTCATTTCTCCAATCATATATTAACTTCTCACACACCTATGTGAGAAAGGACTCGCACCAGTGTGACCATAACAAACAAACACACACACACACACACTGACAGAGAATCATGAACCAGAAAGACCATAAACACCTTTTCACATACACACACATAGAGAGAATTAACTAAAAATAAAGTGAAAAAATATGATAATGAAAAAACAAAACAGGGTAGTACATATGAAAATAAGCTGTCTCACTAAGTGCAACATACAATTTTATTTGCCCACTCCGTTGTCATACAAGTGATTGAATTGAGTTAAAAAAAAAAAAAAAAAAAAAATATATATAATAAAATATATAATATTTATATATATATATATATATATATATATATATTTGTATATCACATAATTTATATTTATAATATATAAAATATATGTAATGTATAAAACTGCAATTCACTTGTGTAACTTGTAAAACATTTAATGTAATACAAAATATATTATGTAATATGCATATTATTTTATATATCATATACATAAATACTACATATATAATACAATGTAATATAAATAAATATGATGTAATATATAGTACATATGTATATTATTTTACATATACTATATTATATTATATTAAATCTAAATATACAAAAAAACAAATCAAATGGACATCGGTTTATGGCAGTACACATTTAGTTATATAATATAATATAATATAATATAATATAATATAATATAATATAATATAATATAATATAATATAATATAATATATATATATATATATATATATATATATATATAAATAATCTGTTATATATTTTTATTAAACTATAAAGCTTTTATTTATAATCACATATTTAATTATATTGATATTTTACATATATACATGTATCCATTATCAATATCAATAGTTAATTTAAATAATATACTTACATTATATACTGTATCTTATCTCCAGATGTGGCAATTATTTCTTAAGGACAGAAGTTTGTTTAAATCCATAAGCCCTAAATATTAGAGTTCTTAAGAGTGAAAGAAAGCAAGCAAGGAAGAAAGAAAGAAATGAAGGCAGAAAGCGCTGATAGAGCTGAAAGGGGACTGGAGCGAGGGTGACAGTGACAGTATGTCGGGGTGTTCATTAGTGAGGCTTGACTCAGCTCTCGGGGTGAGTGAGGGTTCAGGACATCTGACAGAAACACTCCCTTCCCACCTGCACAGGAAGCTCGTGCGCTAATTGAAACATCACTGTTAATAACCCTCTCATTACAGACTCTGCCCAGAATGCAACATTTTTCATGCCACTGTCAGAGTGAGAAAAAGAGACGGAGGCAGAAAGACAGACACCAAAAGACAGAAGCAGAGAAAAGCAAGAAAGTATCTGAGGAGACCAATATGAAATCTTGGTTAATATTGGTTTCATTATTAGCATTAAATGGAGTGCTACTATACACAGTTACATATTACAGGCTTTACACATCATTAAGAACTGTAATCAGCTGCACTCATTACTTTTAATATCATAATGGCTTTCAAATGAACGAATGACACTTCCAGGTGAAGTGGGATTTTTTTTCTTTGCTCCATTTGTTAAAGGAAAATAATATATAAATATTTTTCCTGCAACATTTAATTGAATACTATCACTCTTAATTGTCAATTATGAGACAGCTAATAGCCTTTATGAGCATTTAAAGTGTGTGCAAGTGTGTGCAAGCATGTCTATGAGTGTGTGATTGAATGCATTACTGCATTGTGTTACACATGGCACATTGCAAATCTTGACGGCCTGCTCACAAAACAATGAGACATTCAGTTCATTCAACACAAAAGTGTTTATAAAATGATATTGATTATAACTGTAGAAAGTCATTGATATTAACTCTTAAACACATTTCTCTTAATTTAGCCTTTTCTGTGCTAAAATATTTTGTTACATTTTGAAGATTTTTTTGAAGATTTTGAGTCACAATTTATTAAAGAAATAAAAACAAAACAAAAAATATAAAACTATATAACTAATGTGTCTGTACTAATAGTCATCAGTGAATAATTTGAATGTGTGTATATATATATATATACACATTCAAATTATTCACTGATGACTATTAGTACAGACACATTGCATTCCTAAACATCAATTGCAATCTTGAATCTTGTTAAAATATTTTGTCTGTATAACATTAAAACTTCTATGAAAACACACGGTATATGCACCACAATTGAATTAAATTTAAAATCGAACCAAATTTATCCAAAGTCCTTCTTACTCATAATGGTGTTAGAATGACCCCTGCATAGGAACGGGTGCGTCCCTTACACCAGTGTGTGTGAGCCTGTGTCTGCATGTGGTGTTTGAGTGTGTGTGCTGCGTGAATGTTCTTGTTATGCTTTTTCCTGCAGCTGTTATTGGCTCTAATGAGAAAGAGCTGATTTACACTTCAAACCTGACCCTGTGTCTCTCTCTTTCTCTTTCTCACTTTACCCCCTATAGATTTCTCTCTCTTTATATCTGTCGCCCTCTTCATCTCTCTTTCTTTTTCTTTACTTCCTGCCAAAAAAATGGCACTTACCAAGCAACAAATGGCTTTGGCAGGTAAATAAAATTACTTGCCATTTAGGCAGTAAGTCAAACTGCAAGAATGACCTTCACAAATGTTAAGTCTTTTAAATAAAATCACCTAGAAAAAGCAAACATCTTTTTATTTTGCAATTTGTGCATCTCCTAAAACTTCTTTTTTTCAGAAGTTTATCTATGACAACATTGTTTAAATTTTTTGTTCTCCAAACCACAATGTGGAGACATAAAATAGAAGAGCTAGAACTAATATGCAAGAAAAAACTATTAGATATTTCCAGGAAGTATCAACTATAAAATATTTACAATTAGCATATTGTATTTCTAGAAGATTTTTTTATATATAAATAGAATAAAATTAAGGCAAAATTTAAATTCATGACCTGGTTGTTTCAAGATGTCTACCTAGACAGCACTCATTGGGCATCATAGTATGTGAGGCTTAAAATGCTGTCTACGTAGGCAGCTCAAAAGGTTTTTAAACCCATATTTGGTGTTATATTTTTTCATCAGCTAATCAGTTCTCAACACATTTCTCTCTCCCTTATGTTTAGCCTTCATTTCTTCCTTCTTTCATCTCATTCTGAGCCTGTCCAGCGGGACGGTCTGATGATTAAGTTGTCAGATACAGATACAGATGTCATTTGTCATACCATTTTATTACTTGCACCTGCATGCTTTTTGTATTTACACACACATAATCCCATAAAGTTGTCGGCTTTATCTGATCTAAAGCTTATCTTAAGGACATCGTACCAATGGCTGCTTCAAAATGACATACTACATCAACATACACACATAGACACACAAATACATGACCATGTGCAAACCTGCAAATAACAGATGCACCAGCATTATCATGACTGTTCCTGCCATCCACTGCCCTGGCATTTCATGAACACAAATGTCAAATTGCCAGTTAGAGCTGATAATGCAGCGGTACTCTGAATCTGTGTTATATCATTAAAGTGGGATCTGGTAGAAATGAATATAAACCAGTGTTGAGCAAAATTCAGAACTGAATAATTGGAATCCTTTCAGTGCTGAGTTGAAGTTTGAACTGAATAGCCACATCACTCAAAGCTGAATTGGCATGACAGGAAGAAGAAAGAAGGAAATGAAGTGTTCTTCCATTCAGAGCCACAAAATATAATTTATTTCATAGGATTAAATAGATCAACTAAATTCACATTCATAAAAGTGAAGTTTTAAAACATCTACCTATCTGTCAGTAAGCTCTACAAATTTTTAAAAATATTTTTTTTCTTCAAAACTTTAAAACAAACCTTTGTTGAGTCATTATTCAGAATTTTAAATTGCAATTCTGCATTCTATTTGATACATCAAATTAAATTTATTAAAATTCAGAAATTGAATTTAAAAGTTAAAGTCATTAAATGCAAAAACATGAACGACATTAAATACCGTATAAAACACTCATTAGCAGACTCAGGGAGAATTTTTATCTGAATTGTTTGTGTTCATTTCAGGGGAAATCTGCAGGACTGTATGTATTGTGAGCCAAAAGAATAATCAATAACCAGAACATTTCATGAGCAAACAAGCAATGATCAGGGGATGCATAGGACATTGTGATTGACAGGTGTTCTAGCTCTGCTGAAATCTGCTTATCAGTTAATGCCAGCGCTCCTGACTCTCGGAATAATCCAATGGGAGCAAAGAAACTACAGGCCTGCGAGGAGCTCAAACTTTAGTTCTGTTTTTTCTCTTACAAACTGCAACACTGAAATTAGGGTGGAGTTTGCCTCTGGCTCTGGGATGTAGATCATCTATTTTCTCATTCCTTTTTCTTTTTTTTTCCTTTCTCTTTTCCAGAGCAATCAATTCAGCCTTGCATCTGGGTTTTGTTCAAGGGCATCGCAGCACGACGGTGCTTTACAGTAGAGGTCTTCTCGGGTCCTAAAATCTGTACTCGACCCGAATTGACCCGAATCACTTCTGACCCGAACCCATCATGCATAAATATTTTTTTTTAAAGAAAACCCAGAGACAGACCTGATGGAATAAGACCCAAGTCCGACCTGACGGCATTTAATTTTGAACCCGAATGTGAACGGCATTGACTTGTGTACAGCCTGCAGCCCTGCAGTGAGTCAGGAGAAATCCCAGTGACCTGCTGACTGATTTGGCCGCCTCTCCATTACTTTGATTTATTTATTCAATTTATTAATAGGCTACTTTATATTAGTGCCTGCCTGATGGATACAAGTTATTTCTGAGCTAGGCTTTCAATTGTGACCAGTGGATTTGAAAAATAAACATGATCGTTTGATCAAAAATAAATCGATAGCATAATAATTCATGGATTCGCTAGTGTTGTCTGCAACCTGATCTCCAGTGAAAGGCTTCTGCACACAAAAAAAGAAAAGCCATGTATGAACAGGCAGCATAATGAAGCAAGTGGATTTTCCTGATGGATCTCATAATAATCTATAAGATGATTTCTTTGTACAAGGTTCCAAAGGTATGCTCTATTTCTATGTGCGTTCCTCACTTAACACGAAAGTGAAAGTAGCCTATACGCATTCGGGATAGTTTAAAAGAATAATCAGGTCCATTTGGAAAAAGCATGTTTATTTTAAATTACCAGAGACCTGAGGCTGCTAATACTGAACCCGACCCCTGTCCGAGGTACTCGTCGAAGTTCTGGACCCGAACTCGCTCGGGTTCCGAGTTGGACCTCTGGTTTTCAGATCCAAGTGGACCTATGAAGACCTCTACTTCACAGCCTTGTCTTCCTCCATGAGATCTGGCCTGGAATTCTTAACATCCCATGTCACTACCAAAACACAACCATTAGACCCAGAAGCCACCACAATAAAGAGCATATTGAACTGATATTCACCACATGAATTTGAATCTAGATGATCTACCGTGTGACAGTGAGACCACACATTCATGTGACGAAAATAAAAGTCATGTGACTGCAGGCACATCTGTGATGTTAACAGTTTGGCACTAAAGAGAGATATTGGCAGTGCATTCTTCTTTCACTGACATCCAGATTGTTTCTAAGCATGGTCAAACACTGTTCTGGAGTGAATAACTTTCACAGGGCTGTATTTAGTAAACAGAGTGTCCAAACGGTTCCAAAAGGGCTCAGAAAGTGCAATGAATCATGGTCCTGCACAGTGAGGTAACCCTGCATTCCAGCCTTGTTCCACACTCATATTCCAGAATGCTGAGATAATGTTCTAATTATATGTTCTGGAAATTTTTAAGATCCCAAGGAAATCAAAACATCAGAGTTCTTGAATGTGCATTGAGCTGCAAGCGGCCCCAATCCTGTATACAGTCCTGAACAGTGCACAACACCCCCCTCCCCCCATCCCTTCATCATTTCATTACAGGAGTGTTATTAAAATCCACTTAAAGGCACGCACAGCTTTGCTCTATGGAAAGTATGCAACAGGCCAACAGGCCCCTAAAAGTCTGACCCTCAACATCTGCTTTGAATCTGGTTAAAATATACATGGCCTGTTACAGTTGGTCAATGTGCTTGCCTAACGCCTTGTATACCAGGGCAGATGGAGAGTTTTCTGTTTTAGCATATGTCTTATGCAGATGGGCTGATTATTCACTTTCAATAACCTTTGCTCAGGTGCAAGAGACATGTTTGAGATAGCTTTGAGGCTTCCCTCTCATGTCAAGCAACAGCTTGTCAGCAAACAACAAAACACACTCACACTTAGATCTGTAGCCTAGAAAATTGATGCTGTCATAATGTCAGCATGAGAAATCCATGGGTCACATGGCGAGGAACCTGTGTAAGAGGAGGGATTGTTTATGATAGCTTAAGGTGTTGTGGCTTACTGGGCTTGGCTGGTTTAACCCTTTAAACCTGAGGTGTCCCACCGGCAATCAAATTACTAAGCAAACCCTGAATGGAATTTAGGTTTAATAATTTTTCTCCTACTTTATTTCTTTCATGAGATATTGAACGTCAAATAAGAGTGATATGAAAAGTTTCCCTGGACCACACTAATTTTTCTTACATTTTATCAACTATTTCTCAGCATGAGAATATTCAAATGCAAAGAAAATATAGAGACATTTCTATCAGACAATACCTACCTTTTGACTCACCTTGCTACGGACTTGGAGTTATGAGTCATTATTTTTGTGTATGGCACTCAGAAAACAAGTTTTTAAAATTCCTTCAGGGAATCAAAAAAACAGCTAAACAAAAAGGCCGGTTTGTTTATACAAAATACTGTAACTTTTGGATACTTTATGCTATCCACACAATTTAAAACAAATTCAGCTAACATGCTGGGGAACATCATCAAAAAATAATTTTCCTCCTACCATATTTCTGTCCTGAGATATTGAATGTCAAATAAGACAGAAATGAAAAATTTCTCTTGAGCACTCAAATTTTTCTTACATTTTTCTCAGCTATTTCTCAGCATGAGAATGTCCTAATGAAATTTTTTTTATATATATTTTTTCCACAAAGTATAGAAAGTTTTCTATCAAACGATACCAACCTTTTGTTTCTCCTTGCTACAGTCTTCTAGTTATGTGTCATTATTTTTGTGTATGTCACTCCGAGAAAAAAAACATCAACTTCAGTGAGGCAAAAATGGCCTCAGGGCTTAAAGGGTTAAGTTAGTCTCCCAGCCTGGTTTAGCTAAGGTACCCAAAGCCACCCTAAACCAGCCTGACCAGGACTAAACAAGACCAGCTAACCAGCTCAGTCTGGTCTTAGATGTTTTGTTTTTCAACAGGTATTATACTCATGAGATCAGCAACACTCATGCATGCATCATCTCCAGAAACAACAAACTTGAGTCAGAAGCTGTAGCCAAAAGATGACTCATTAAACATTTACGAAGACTACACGAAGCAGTTGATAAAATAATAAATAAACAGAAAACAAAACAGCAAAACATCTGCCAAACAGAATATAATAATCATTATCATTCCCACTGAATCTTAGGTATCAGGCTTTGAGGCTGAAATATAAAGCAAGAGATTTGTGAAAGATACAATACATAAAGATGGAGAAGAGAAGAAGATGAGAAGTAGATATTGGGAGTTTCTTTTTGATGACATCCTCCATCGGCTGCTCTTTGCACATAATGCTTCTGACATCACGGTAACATCACAATG
Source organism: Cyprinus carpio (assembly GCF_018340385.1). Classification (NCBI taxonomy): domain Eukaryota; kingdom Metazoa; phylum Chordata; class Actinopteri; order Cypriniformes; family Cyprinidae; genus Cyprinus; species Cyprinus carpio. The sequence goes on along the minus strand of NC_056613.1, from coordinate 11,106,544 downwards.
ATGTCACACAGCAAAATACTTTGCATTAAGCATGCTGCTCCATCAAGCACATACAATTCAAAAACATCTTACATGCATTACATTCCTGTTCTGACAGGGCACTATACTAACACAAATGAAATTTAGACTCTCTTACACAGTTCTTCTTAACTATAATATTTTAGGAGTGACCCATCTGGACAGGAACCCAATTTTGTATTTTTTTTTTTACTGTAAATAGAAGACTATTACTTACAAGATTTCGTCGTTTTGGAACTCCAGAACACCATGGGAGTCTTCAAAGTCCTCTCCCCCTCCACGCGCAGTTCCCTCAATGGTTTTATATGGCAGTGAAACCACCCCACGGGCGCCAGATGTACGCAGTACCTTCACTTCCATGACACCCACACTCTCACTAATGTGGGTGACTGGCTCTTCAAATGTGAAGATTCCAGCATGGTCATCGTCAAAGATGGTGACTGTTGCTGTAGAGGGTACACCGAGCGTTGCGATGGTCTCCATGTGATTGGCTTCAGTGGTTTCTGGCTCATCACCCTCGTGAAGCACGCGGACATTGCTGAGGTGGATGAGGAAGTTCTCATCCTCTTCAAAGATGTCATCATCAATAATTCCAACTCGGATCTCCTTTTGCGTCTCACCTGGCTTGAAAACAACAGTGCCTTCTGTGAATTCGTAATCTGAGCCGGCGTTTGCGGTTCCATCTTCTGTGCGGAATTCCACAGACACCATCTGGTTGAGATCGCCTCCACGTCGGATCACATTCACCGCCACAGTTCCACAGTTTTCCAGGCACTGGTAAGAGCCAGGGTCAAAGAAGATCTTTGAAATCGGGTCATTCTCTCCAGTGTCACTGCGCACCTCTTGCATGCTCACTGCTTTACGAGCTTGGTCCGCCGCATGCTTCTTCAGAATGTTACCTGCTCCGGTCATTAAGCGGGTCGCTTGGCATCGGTAGAATGCACGGCTCTTCTGCTGCTGGCTGAGCACCTGGTAATTAGCAAGTTCAATCAACTGCTCCACCTCTTTATCGGGATGTTTCTGCTTCAGTTCCTTCAGGATCTTTGCCATTTCACGTCTTGCTTCCTCATCATCTAGATCTTTGTCCTCCAATTCCAAAGCCAGAGTTCCATCCAAGAAGTCCACTGCGTGAGAGTTCAGCATCTTTCCGTCCATCTCGATATCCACCTTGGATGGCAGGGGACGGTCCCCCTCCGTCTCGATGATCATGCCACGGTGCTTGCCAGCTCGGTAGCGCTTGTAAACATACTTGTAAAACAGGAGGCGGCGGTCAGCGATCCAAGCAAAGACCACGCAAATTGGAAAGAAGAAAAGAGTGAGAAGACCTTCCCACACCTGGACGATGCCCGGCGAGATAACAGCCAAGATCAGGTAGAGCCACAAGTAAGCGAAGATGCTCCAAGCGGCGGTGACGAAGAAAACACGCAGGTGTTTCACTTTGCGATGCTCTCCATCGGGCACCACATAGACACAGATGCCAATAATGACGAACATGTTGAAAGCTGCACTGCCGACAATGGTAGAGGGTCCGAGGTCACCAGCTTCAAAGTTATGACCGCACACTTCAATGACCGAGAGCAGGATCTCAGGAGCTGAAGACCCCAGAGCCATGAGGGTGAGGTTGGACACAGTTTCGTTCCAGACGCGTACTGTTGTAGTGGTCGTTTCACCATTGGGTTTCTTAATGGTGATCTCCTTCTCCTGAGAGGTGATTACCTCAATGGATGCCATGAAGCGGTCAGCAATAATCGAAACTCCCAGAAACATGTATACCATTGCCACAAAGTAAACCGTGGCTCGGGCTACCTTGTCTCCAGACGAAGGGTTTGGGGGCTCCCACATAGGAAGGATGACTCCTGGGGCACATGTAGCTGAACCACCACAGCTCAAAGACTTGTTGGAAGGAGAACTATGATCCTGGCTGTGGTCTGAAACATGTTCCGCTGTCACATGGTGGACATTGTAGAGCAGTATCACCATGAGGACTAGACACTGAAAGCTCAGGAAGAGGCGTGGGGAGGTCTCACGATGCCTCATCGTTCCTTACTCGGCGGCAAACTTCTGCTATAATAGAAAGAGAAAAGGGGGATGAAGAGAAAAATAGATCAAGCAACTATTGAAATGAAAGCAGGACACTGATCACCAACAAGCACCGACACACGTGTTCTCAAAAACTGTTGCATTATTACGGCATGTCTGACACTGATTCAAGGCTGACATTTTTGGATCATTTCATCAGCATTTGCTGAAAGGCACGTTCCCAAAATGTCAGGTTAAAAAAAAAAAACTTGTTCTGGAGCATCTGTACTTGATTATCTATTTATCAAATTTGTTTATCAAATCAATCATCAGGTTTATTGCAACAGAATGCATAAACAAGTCCAGATGCTCCCTTAAGCCTAGTGCTCAACAATATTACATTCTGCTAGTTGTTTCTCGCTATTAGTCCAGAGTAGTTGGTTCCGAAAAATAATGCAGTGAAGTTCAGGTTGGGACGCTGCATGGTGCTTGATTGCAAGTAAGCAGACCTAACTTAAAACAATACCTGCAAAATGCATCATCATACAAAGGGTGGCAATCCGCCCCTGAGGCAAGAAGAAACACTTATCATGGTGCAAAACACATGCATGGGCACACACCCATAGTGTCACACACACTCTCATATCTGCAGTCATCAATGGGCATAGTGCACAGCAAAAGCTTGCATACATTACTCACACATTCATATGAAACTAAAACCACTAATCTTTTATTATGCCTACATAATTATGTAATCATACGCATTTCGGTAGCTTTAACGATCGTTTAACCTAGGTCGGTATAGCGATCTGGAATGCAAAAGAACCGAATACAGAGCGCTTTATTTCAGCACTGCTCAAATCTCGCTCACTCTCATTCACATCTACCGCAACCTACTGCTCTCATTCAGCACCTCTACCCCATCCACTGATGAAACATCTGTTATCCCACAACGTAAGCGATGCGGACACGCATCATTTCTTATTTGGGTGCTCTTATTGTTCGGATAAACGTTTGCTACGGTTGCATTAAGAGCTTTTTTCGTGATGTGCTCATAGATAGCGGGGGTTCTTGCAAAAATATCGTGTTTAATACAACTTTTACGTGCCCATCAGAATCCCGTAAAACGAGGTGAAGGCGAACGGCCGGTTAAGTCATCATCCGCGGGCCACTGCGGACCGGACCGGACCACACCGCACCGGACAGGCACGAGAGCGCACCTCTGTATGGATCACTCTCCCTAATGATGATATGAATGTGATACTCGGTTTGTCGGTGGCCCCTTATTAACCCTCGTGCAACGATATCGCCAGCATAGCTACATGCAAACCCATAATATATAAATATAAAGAGGGTCCTCTTACCGTAACGGTGTTCCGTAAAGTAGTCAGTCTGTGGGAAAACGGCAGCAGAAATGTTAGCGGAGACAGTGCGTGTCGGAAGCCTTCAGTAGTATCCCAGCTCGCATTAGTTTAGGTTTTTATATAGGAGATGCAGGAAAGATTAGCGACAGTATTACATGCACCCTTCGATTTCCATATACGCGTGTTTTTCCCCAAACAGACCCGTAGCGATCAAATATCTGATGCTTTATCTGCAAATCTGTGAGAGCTGAAATGTGCGTGCGAGATCTTCCTCATTCTTCCCTCTCTCGGCTGGTTCAGTGTGTGTGTCACTGGGTGCGTGAATGTGTGTGTGTGTGTGAGAGAGAGTGAGAGAGTGCGCGCGCTTGCAGCGGAGCCTCACGCTCTGCGTTCGGGAAGAGAAAGAGAGAGCGCAGGGATTCTGTTTCAACGTTTTTCTTTTTTTTTTTACTCTCCCGCTGTTGCCCTCTCTTACACACATGTATGAACGCAAACGGTCCTTTATCCGTGTTAGTGATGATCAATGAATGAATTATCAGTCACGGTGACCACGTGATACAATACCGGTTTCATTTGTAGTGGTGTAATACATCACACACTCGACATTTCATTCATTTTCTATACTGTACCCTCTCCAGCCGGCTGTATAAACCACACCATTCCATCATGAACGGGTTTGTCCAGTAGTAAAGCGGGAAATAACACTCATTCCGCGAATCAGTTATTTAGGTTCAGCACATTAAATTAGATTTTTTTTAAGTTCTTCTGCTCTATTCAAATAACTTTTCGCACAATTAGGGACAAATATTTCAAATAATTAACAAAAAGGGCGTCTAAAAGAGATGATAGTCAGGTCAGCAATTTGTTGACTTGTGAACCGCGCGGTTTAGGCTACGAATTGTTCAAATCAAAATTTAAACTTGCCTACTGAATGATCCGACTCAAAAGAACGATTCGTTAAATCGGACATCGCTCCTGAATGGAGATAAAATAATAATAATAATTATATACATACACACACACACGCTTGAACAAATGAATAGCTAAATAGGGTGAAATTCAGAAGTTCACATGCATGCGCGCACACATGCACTTTAATCTCTAATTTACATCTTAATTGCATCATTTCATTAAAACCTAAGCAGATCTCTTTGATCTTCACCCTTTTCTAAACGCAACCCCCTAGCTTTCTTTTTAAATTATTACATGTGCAACATAACTTTTTTCTAAGATGCTGATACATGTATCAAAATAATTCATCTGATATATACATATATATATATATATATATATATATATATATATATATATATATATATATATATATAAACATAATAAACAAAATGGCAGGTCATACATATCTGCATCAAAAAAAAGGAGAGAATTTTACAGTAATCTGTCTCTTGCTTTCCTGCTGCCTACCCACTTTTTTTGGTTTGGCTGCAATAACACATTATGTCAACAGAGGCGCCATAGAGGCATGATGCTCTGAATTACAGCACAGGTGAGTATTCTCCTTTAGTAGTCTTTAGTGAATTGCTACTCTCTTTTTCTCACTCACTCAGACTGTTAGATCATTATATTGGAATAAGCATGCCTTCAGTTCAGAGTCAAATAAAACAAAAGAATACATGGAATTAAACCAAACCAACATTGTTTAAACTAACAGATTGAAAACATGCGTTTTACCTCAACTGATTTTTCCTCTGTGGAATCAGACAGGTGTTGCAAATAATGTCAGATTTGTGCAAATATTTACTCAGGCTCTTTTGTTTGAAACAATTTGTTTCATTCATCTGCATTTGGCTCAGATGTGGGTTTTATAAGGCCACATCTGATGCCCAGAGGAGCTCAGCCACAGTGATGCAACCTGAACTACTGAACACACTGCCACGCACACAAAAAGTTACGTCCTTGCAGCCCCTCAGACACCACTGTAGTCAGAGTAGAGGACGCTGAGCTTTGCCACTAACGTAAAAATAAAGTTATAGTAGTTGTTTTTTACCTCAATAAATCTAAAGGTGAGTTAAAAAAGAAGCATCAGCTGTTTTGGCTTTGCTCAGGTGCGGTACAGCATGGCCTAGTTCTTGTTCATTTTGGCCAGAGGGAGATGTCTCTCTCTCTCTTTCTCTCCTTCCCTCTTACTGCTTCTTTACTCGTCCCTCATTCACCCTCATAGTCTCTCTCATTCTCTAGTGTCAATCCAGCAGTTTACTGCCTGTTGAAGCAAACCTGATGTGTAAAAATGCCAGTTTAAACTACCATTATCTTTTTCACACACACACAAATAGACTTAATAGCTTTCATACAAAGACAATGATATTTGCAGTACTCAACCTTGTTAACACAAACCTGTTGACATTACTAGATCTACAGTCAAACATGTTTTATGAGCTATTCAAATAGTTTTTGTCACTATATTTCTGAAGACATTTTCACAAACTTGGGCAGTACTATTTTTTTGTTTCATTGGTTTCCATTCATATGCATTCAAATGCATGAGATAAGAAACGCAAGCTCATGCGAATTTTAAAGTTCAAGTTTAGTGAACGCTGATCTGCGAATTCGTATCACGTGAAGACATATGACCAATAGAAAATCAATAAGTGATGCCATGATCTCATAGCAGAATTAAAATGCAAATTGTAAAGCTGCAGGTTTGCAGTGTTGCACTAAAGTTGAGTTATATTTTTACATTTGGGATCTATTATTATTTGCTGTACGTTGAATTTATGCTTTTTAAAAAGACGCAGTAGATTTCTACTGCTCAAAGTAGTGTGTCCATCATTAAAGCTAAGCATACAAGACAAAGACACACAAAAAAAATCCTGGAATGTTTTCGAAATATACTGGAATGTACCACTTTTTGCAACCCTATGTAGGCTATGACACTTCTAGACCGGACACAGGCAGTGAGAGGCGTTGTGAGAAAAGACAGCAGAAACTATTTATTATAATCAATATTTTCTACACTGAATGTGAAATTCCCAACAGCAAACAAATTCCCCATTATTCCTGACGTAGTCCAAGCTCTTTTCAACAGGCGCTTTTTCACTTCAAGCAGTCGCGTCCATTTAGACACGGTGTTGTGCCACACAGCATCCAGTGTAGGAAATATTACTGATTATAATTAAGGGGCTCTACGGCCTTTTTTGCTTTCGCTCGAGTCCTGTATAGACACAGTGGCATGTTAATCACATTCACACCAAATATACTTTAAAACAGACACCAGAGACCACTTAGACAAATGTTTCACATGCTGATAATGCTAACCTATAAGTATATAAACCATAAATGTTTAAGAATCACTTAGACTACTTCTGGGTGATTCATGATCAGGTAGATCTTAAACTGTATCGTTCACACCAGAAAACTACTAAGTGGCTAAAAGGCTTGGTTTGACTTTTCGGAGATCATCTACTCTTCCCTGTGATCTGAATTTCTGCATATTGAATTTTGAATTTGATGTTCCGAATTTCCTCTTCATCTTGAAAACCTAAAGCTGTATGTATTGCTAAAAACTGGATATTTGCAGTCTTAAGATTTCAGAAAAAATAAATAAATAAATAAATAATCGCTGTTTTGAAAATGCATGTCTATAAAAAAAATAATAAAAAATTCAGTACTATTTTTAAATGCCACATAATATTCAGTTTTGTTAAATGACACTTGTCCATAATTCAAATTTACATAAATTTGTTTTGTCATATTACAAGCTCCATAAGAATCTAACATTATATAATCTGCGAATTCTGTAATTGTATAATTCTGTTTTAGGCCCCACAGGGAACTTACTCATACTGAACAAAGGGTGAAAAGGCCAACCACTGAATATAATTACAGTTACTGAGTAATATTTTGCTGACAAACTGAAAAATGCATTATAACAAAGATTCTGTCAGAATGCAGAGCTGTTTCTCTCTTTCATACACTATTAGTCATATGATGAGGCCATATTCTTTGAATCTGCAACAGACTCCGTGCAATTAAACAGGGAGGGGGTGTTCTCATTTCTTAACATGACAAAAATATTTCCTGTCTCTCTGATAACATTTGATAACTTAATCAGGCTCTTCCTGTCAGCCAAGTCTCATAACTCTCAGCAGCTCTCTTCACTCTCTCACCTTTTCCACTCAGCAGTTTCATCTCACTCAGACCTAATGTGACACAAAGCCTGTTTGTCTTCTGCGCTGTTGGTGACATGCTGACAGTGAATATGTTCTGTGTGTGTGTGTACATGTGCGTTTTCTCTTCTTTATGGATGAAAAAACCTGTATACATCTCTATGTCTGAGCAGTGTTAGCGGTGGGAATTACCAGAGGCCCCACGATACTTGTCACAATACAATATTATTGTGATTTTAAATATATTGTGATGTTCTGCGATATATTGCAATTTATTACCTTTTGCCAAATTCAAATTATGTCCCCAAATGAAAACTTTGGCAACATCTATTTTAACTAAAATGAAACATTTCTCAGTTTAATTTTATTGTTGAGTTTAAGTTTATCTCACTTTAATTTTATTGTTGCAGGTCAAAATGGGATTGTCAAGCAGACAAACTGACCAACACTTTCATGACCACCTGTCATAAATGTTGTATGCACCTGGCAAACTCAACTATTTGTATTACAGTCTAGTCTAGTCCACCTTAATTAAATGTAAACAGATATGCACTGCTGTGCTACTACAGGTACTTTAAACATTATATTACATTGTATTTGTGATCATCGACTCATTCCAAACCCATATTATTAAATTGTGACAGAATGTTGAGGTTTCTCTTTCACCAATACGATAAAAAATGAGCATTTGAAATGTTTTAATTTAACAGGTAATCTCTTACCAGACCTGGCCAAAACGGCAGAATAAAGCCCTTTTCTCACCAACACAAATGTCTGCGAAAATCAGTGATTTGTCTCTTCAGACCAATGCATATAAAATGGCAGAGGGAGTGAATGAAAATGCAAATTCACTCTCAAACAGTAGGTGGCGTAGAAAATCAGAAATACCCTGTTTACCCTGGTAAACAAAGTGCTGCTCAACTTTCCGTTTATGATACCCGCTTGTTAAGAGTTTCGGATTCTTTCTCTGGTATTCATTGTTGCAGTGTAGTCAGTTTGTGAGCACCACCAAGTTGTAGTTTTTCCTGTAACAGCAGCTTTGGTCATGTGACCAAAAACGCAGTTCTCAATAATTGGCCTGATTTCTTTGTGGAATGTATGCACCAAATATTTGTCTTTGTGTGAACAGGCCTTAAAACTCTGATAAAAAACAAAAACATGCACATTACAATTTCAGTCCGTCCTTCACAATAAGGTACTGTATATACTGTGTGAAAAAGAACAGCCTTGACATTGAGCTAAATAACTCCTCCTGTGTTCTGAATTAAAATAACAATCATACAGGTTTTGAAAAACTTGAGGGTGAGTAAATGATGCCAGAATGATCATTTTTGGGTCAACTATTGCTACAATCACAAGTGTAGCTGTTAGTGTGCATGTTTGAGGTTCAGTGGGTTTGGCTTTGCCTTCAGGGGTGTTGTGTGCTGCACTTTTTGAGACCAAACCGTGTCGGCAGCACAGAGCGCCAGAGGTCATGACAGCAGTCACCACACTGGAGTCGTTCTGCTCATTCTGGATACACTAATGTGTGTGTTTCAGTAGATATATGTACAGTACATAATCAGGAAATTAATTATATTGCAATTACATCACAAATTATATTCTAATACCCTGACTATTCCTACTCTCCCAATCAACAATCATCTGAAAGATTACTGACAAATGAAAAGGAGAATCATGTGCACACACAGCTCATACACACAACACCATCGAAAAAAATTTACTGGTATAGTCCGAATATATTGGTATTTACTGGTACAATTTACTGGGATATTTATAAGAGCTTGTCACCTGACTTTGACCTTCACAGGTTCACCTGCCGTAACCTTTTGTACATTAAGGTGTATTATTAGGCTATATTCTTCAAGGGTAGATTAGGCACAAATACCTTTACGACTAATGTTTAGGGGTACAGTGGAGGTATCGTTGAGGGAACTGCCCCAGTAACAACGTGTACACAGCTGTTCGAAAGTTTGGGGTCAGATATTTCACTGTTTTTTTGTTTTTTTTAAATAAGTCACTAATGACTACCAAATCTACATTTATTTGATCAAAAAAGATATTAAAGTAAATATTAGTGGAATATTATTATAATTTAAAATCATCTTCAGCATCACAAGATCCCTCAGAAATAATTCTTATATGTTGATTTGGTGCTCAACAAACAAAAAATTCTAATTATTATCAATGTAAAAAAAATATAATAATAATTGAGCTGCTTAATATTTCTGTGGAAACCATGGTACTTTTCAGGATCAGGATTTTCTGATGAATAAAAAGTTTAAAGAACCGCATTTATTTTTAAATATGTATTTTTTGTGCTATTTTAAAATCTTTTAACTCACTTTTGATCAGTTAAATGCATCCTTGCTGGATAAAAATATGAATTTCTTAAAAAAAAAAAAGAAAATGTACAACTTCTGCAATTTTTTCCAGACATTGGTTTTGCATATTGGTGTCTGTTGTCATACATATGTATGACTGTTTACATGTTTAAGAGCCAATTAGATAATGAAAACAAACATCTATGGCCACGTCCCAGAAACAACTTGATTATATGCCATGTGGTTTGCATCCAAACAGTTTATAAAATTTTCATTACTGCCATTCCATTAAAATATGACAGATTTTTTAAGTTAGCTGTGAGAGATGCCAATATTTGAGTAGGAATTGAGTTTGTCCAAGCACACCCAAAGACAAACCAGCAACACAAACCAAACCGATCCAGCAGGATTGTACTCAGCTGCAAGCAATTTGAGCTCAGATCAGCTGTGGAGTCATGGGGTTTAGTATTATTCCAATTACTGGGTCATTGTGTGTGTATGTGTGTGTGTGTGTGTGTGTGCCTAACATCTGTACTTGAACCCCTGCTGTGACTGTGAGGCTTTCTGCCAATATGTTCCATTAAGACTAACAGTAGCGATTAATCACTGCTGATGTCTTTTATCACATACTGAGTCAGATCATCATTACTACATGTGTAATGTCTTAAAAACTGCAACGAACCCCAAGATGATATTGGAGTGTCAGAACACCCAGTTAATAAACCCAAACAACATCAAGGCTGTTGTGGCAGAGTAAACAAGTATTTTCTACTCAAAAATGCTTCCATCAAATAACCTGCAAAAAAGGATACAGGCTAAAATATTAACCTAATCATATTTCAAATCCAGTACAGTTCCAACAGAATCTGCAGGCATGCATTGTATAAATTTGCATGTGTATGTTTACAGCATAGTATTTCCCAGTACACACCCACATCTGTTCCCAAAGGGCCTGCTCCCATCACTGGCAATTTGACCATTATTGTGGCCAAATCTGTAAAAACAACTGCAGCTACAAAAATGACTAACTGTACAGCTATTAATAACCCTGCACTAAACCCAACACTGCAAAAATTATTATTAATTTTATTATTAGCTTGTTTTCCAGTAAAAATAGATAATCATTCTTAAGATATCAAGATTTGTTTTCAATAAAGTTTATTTTTCTTATCCCAATGGCAATTAGTTTTTTCTTGTTTGAAACAATGTGTTGGTAAAAATACAGATAATTCAAGATATATTCTCCAAAAACAAATCTAATACAGTTTTGCTCCTCAAGTAAATTGATTTTGTTTTTTCAAGATGCTATTTTGTACTTGAAAATGACAAAGAAAAGTACAAAGTACAAAGAAACTTTCAGTCAACGGTTCTTTAAAGAACCATCTCATTCTTACCTTTTCATTATTTGTAGAACCTTCTTTTGCCACAAAGAACCTTTTGGCATCGTGAAGCACCTTTATTTTTTAGTTTGTAGTTGGTAACAATTATGCTTGATTTTTTATTTGTTTTATTGCATGTATATTGCTTAATTCAATTGTAGATAATAATCAGCATTCTGCAAAACACATTGAGAGTCAGTGAGATTTCTTATTGAACACAAGAAAACTTCTGGATGTGAGTCAACTTTCTCCACTGTGCAAGACATGCAACATTGTGTATGGACAGACTTATTTATTTTTACTCAAGATCTTGCATATGATTGTTTGCTCTTTTCATGTACGCTCAAACTTTTAATCGATGCAAATGTGACTGAAAACACCAAACAAAACACTCAGACTTGTTTTTTGTCCGATGTCTAAAGTGGTTCAATCAAAGTGAGGAAATGACTGTTGATAAGCTGATGGCACCACAAGAATACACACATAACCAAACTCATCACTAGCAACTATCTGGAGCTTTGTGTTCAAAGGCAGAAAAAATTATTTCATGCTTTTAAGGGCACATTTGAAAATAAAATAGGCAAATAACAAAACCTTATATGTTGCTTGTACAATTTTACATGCGAATTTGAAATTGGAATATGAAAATAACTTATATTTTTATTTTGCTTGTAAAATTAGATTGGGTGTATATGGATACTTTTCTCCTGCACCAGTGACCAACTTTCTCCACTTTGATTTTCTTTCTGTGTGGTAGTAGTATCATTGTATGTTGATAACATGTTATGGTATCATTGAATGTGTTGTTGTGTCTGTGTGATAGTGTTTCTAATAACCTGCTCAGGTAATAGACTCAATGAATATGTAAACCCTAACTTATACTTTAATAATCGATGCAACTGTTACATAATGTATTCAAACACCAACACAAACATGGACTCAAAAAGACTTGAATTTTTTGTAATCAACAAAATGCTGTAATCAACAAAGCATGTCTATATTGCGAGGACCATACAAACCATGTTGGTGAGACCAACACTTGTTCAAAGAATATGGTGCATTTTCATCTAGACCTGTCCATCGCAAATGCTGTTCCTTTTAAATTCCTATTCTTTAAAGAATCCTGAAAAAAATGGATCATGGTTCCCACAAAAATATTAAGCAGCAGTGTTAAGTGTTTTCAACATAGACAATAATAAGAAATGTTACTTAAGCACAAAATCAGCATATTGGAATGATATCTGAAGGATCATGTGAAATTGAGGATTGGGTTATTACTACTGATGATTATTGAGTAATTTATTAAATAAAATACAACAAAAATTTTTTAGTTGTGATTATTTTTTTTTACAGTATTACTTTTTTTTCTTTTTTTTTTTATTTTTTTTTAGAATTGGTTGTTGGTTTTGGTTTGAGTAAGTGGCCGTTTATCTTACTCCCATCACATTTCTTTCAATATTATATTACACTTTTAAAAATAAAGGTGCTTCACGAGGAATAAATGGCCATGAAGAACCTTTCTGTTTCACAAAAGGTTCTTTGTTCTTCAGATTATAAAAAGCTAAGAAAGTGATGGTTCTTTAAAGAACCTTTGATTGAATGGTTCTTTGTAGAACCAAAAATTGTACTTCTATGGCATCGCTGTGAAGAACCTTTAACGCACCTTTATTTTTAATAGTCTATATCATATTATCAAAATGTTCAATAATTAAAGAAACAGAACAATTCATTTAAGTAATCAAAAGCTGAATCCTTAAGCTCAATCCACTCAAAAATTTGATCATTTGGATTTATGAAATACCACTTAAAAAAAAACCATCTACTTGCAAATCATAATTGTGAATGAAAGACTAGTAGAGTAGTGGGAGCCTCAGCCTGTTGACGATAATGCTATTAATCCTATTAAAAATAACAAAAATAATATATAAATATATTTTTTAATTGTATTGTGTTCACATTTTCATTTAATACATGAATGAGATAAAAGTAAATCCCCCCAAAATTTCTGATGTGATTTGCTTTGCTATTGACACGATTAAATGGAAAAATAAATCATTTGTTTACAACTCTATTGACTTTACCCAGCAATGTCCAGAAAGATGAAACAGGAAGATGAAACTAATATACACTCATGCAAATACTCCCATACTCAGGTCTTTCTATTCCAGCAAATGTAAACCAATCTATCAACCTAACAGTCTCATTGCCTTTGATAATTGCTGTGTGTGTGTGTGTGTATGCCAGCATGTGCATGCGAAACAAAAAGAAAGAAAAGACGGGGAGTAATGGGGACAGAACTCAAAGCCAGCTGCGGTCTGTCATGTGCAGAAGGGACCAGAGATGAATAGAGGAGAGAGGAAGATGGGATGAAGGGACGGATTTCTGTGCAACTGTCTGCGTGTGTATGTGTGAATAAAGGGCAGGGGGTTGTTGAGCAGAAAGGTTTGAGTGGGCATGCAGGACCACAGGAGCTGTCAGCTCCGTAGCATACATTGCACCGCCGTTTCATATTCATGTAAGAACATTTAATGGTCTCAGGCTCGGCTTCTTAAAAGGTAATTACCATAATTATCAGAAACCCTCTCGTTTAGCACGACACGGGGAGTCGTTTGAACGACGTGCAGCATTCACCAGAAATCCAGCACATTTCTAGGAAAAATTTGCCTGTGTTTGATCGCTCATCATATGAAGAGTGAGTAGAGTTCATGGGTCATTTGTCAAGATATGAAGAACAGACTATTTTGCGATTTTCTGTAACATACAATGAAGTAAAGCTTAGTCTAGCATGCTTCAGTCAGGTAACCTCTTAATTGACTGGACACATACTGAGGGCCTAATGCTGATATTCAATGAAAATCAAAGACTGTGATTTAACATGCTGTCTACATTCTGTGGTTATACAAATGAAGGCAGACACACAATGAATAGATCTGTTAACAGGAGTGTTATAATGGCATCAAGTTTTTGTTCTTAACCTGTGTTGGCCTCTTTTAGAGAGACTCTAGCCTACGCTTTCACCTCCTTGTGAATAACACCCTGTCATTAGCATAACGATTATGAACATAAGCATGGGTAGACTCTCTTTACCTGTCAATCAAATAAACTCTTATTGTAAAATCTTAGATTCTACAGGTGCAAGAGGCTTTTTGTATGAAATTTGAGTTGTGTTTGAGAGAAAAAAGCATAGTTCTTATACTATTCTAACATTTTCCCCAACAAGATGTTAATTATGTTGGAGCCCGACCCCTAATTAAGTCTTAAATCCCCTTTAAAATTTGGGGGTCATGTCATATTCATTTTGCATACAAGTACGTGTTTTAACAGTGTTTTCAAATAACATTTGTGTAAACCCTCTAAAAGTTAATGTGAAAAGGTTACTAATATAGTAATAGTAGGCTGCTCAAACCCTGTGCATTTGTATCACTATCTAAAAATTATCTTCTTTGACTTTAATTAGGCCTTTTGACAGTGCTTATTTATACTTAAAAACACTAATATTCAAGATATAGTCTATGAAACCAAGTCTTAAATGTCTTATGCATTGTTGTTTCTCAAGTAAATTCATATGTTTTTTACTGGATATTTTTACTGGAAAATTAGACAAAAATACTCATATAGAATAGGATTTTATTCTATTTTATAGGTTTATATTATCATTTTATAAATACAAAAAAGCCCCTTTAAGGTACTGTTACATTTACTGTTTATCCAGGGGTGTGCGACATCACAATTTTTTGATTGTGGATGAAAAAATTGTCTCCACAATCTGCTTTTGAAGAAATATCTGCAGCGCACATTCTATCAGTTGCAATTCTGGCACCTCCGTCTCAATATTCAGTACAACGTGACAGATCGCATCGAATGGTAACTAAGCGGTAGCGTTACACTCGCAGGACAATGCACTTCACAATTTTTGTTACACTTTTTTCATTTTGCTTTAAGTCCTTCGTTTGATAATGTCTCTTTCATGTGCTGTTTTGAATGCGTTTTTTTTGGGGTTTTGGTTTTAAGTTATTCTGACTAAGAAGCCTGTCGAACAGCGCCTGATTACTGGACTAAGTCATAATTCGTGTCTGATTGTGCTAATACTGTTAAAAACACACAAGGTTTAAATATAAACGCAGTTGGTTATGTCTAAAGTTAAAGTAAACAGTTGAGAGAAAAACGTATGTGCCTGTATATAAGATGTGTGCAGGTCTTAAAGTGACAGCAGACTAATGGTGGGGTATATTTTTAGCAATAGCCAAAAACAACGTGTATGGGTCAGATATCGCATCGAATGTTAATGAAGATATTTTGTTAATTTCCTACGTTAACATAATTTTTCATTAGTAAATATGCATTGCTAAGAATTCAGGAAGGTGCACTTCACAGTATGCGAATGGTAACTAAGCGGTAGCGTTACACTCGCAGGACAATGCACTTCACAATCGATCCTAATAAACCATACATCAACGGAAAGCTTATTTAATCAGCTTTTGGATGATGTTTAAATCTTTATTTTGAAAAATTGACAATTAAGACTGGTTTTGTGGTCCACGGTCACATATTTGAATAAACAAACAAGTATTTTGCACTGTGTATAATACTAATAGCAATTATAATGAAATTATTTCATAAGAAGTATAAGAGAAAATCATTTGTGCGTGATTCTGGCATCTTTGTTTCCATAGCAATGGAGTCTCCAGAATGAACACCATTAAAGCCCTTTCACATGAGCGCTGCGCAGCATGCACTAAACCTGCGCGGTTTTAAACATAGGAGCTCACATCCACACTTTGAACACAAGACTCTCCAGATATAGGGCTGGATGGGAAAGTTATCAATGTGTCTGTCCAGTAACTAATGATAAACACGCGGTTTGCAGAGAATCATTCAGTTGTTCACAGTTGACTGTCTGACTTAAAGGGACAGTTTACCCCCAAAAATTTTCTTTTGTCATTGTTTACACACCCACAAGTTGTTCCAAACCTGTAATAATTTTTTTCCCTCAGTTAATATAAGATTCCATACATTATCAGAGCTTGTTAGTCATAATTATTATATTTTTAGACATTATTAGACATAAATTAATAGATTATAATTCATGTTAAACCCTATTTATTAATTTATCATTGATTTTAATCATAAATATATTATATACATAATAAATAATCATACATGTCATATATGGGGGGGGGGCTTCGTGAATAGGTGTCCCTTATTTTGCCTTGCTGAAGGTGGCAACCGTAGGTGCTAAACATGCTGCAGCTTGTCATTAAAGGGATAATTCACTCAAAAATGAAAATTCTATCATTATTTCTTGCCATCATGTTGTCCCAAACCTGTATTAACTTATTCTTGTGCTGAAAACAAAAGAAGATACTTTGATGAATGTGGGGAATGTTGCTGGTCCACAGGGACTTTGATAGTAGGAAAACTAGGGACCAGCAACTGTTTGGTTACCCACATTCTTCAAAATAACTTTTATGTTCAACAGAAGAAAGAAACTCATTCAAAACAACTTGAGAATACATTCAATTCTCTCTTTAATGTTAATAAAACAACAAAACACAAAGTAAAATCACTCACTGCTCCTGACTGAAGAGCTTTTATACAGTTGCTTTAGTAAGACTAAAAGATGTAATTTACACAGTTTTTTATATATATATTTTTTATATGTTTATTCTATTTCTTGAATGCAGTTGCTAAATATACCTACTATTATCCTTGAAAAATAAAGCACTGTTTTTTTTTTTTTTTTTTTTGTTTTTTTATATATTATGTGTATTTGTAATGTGTATCTTTGGTCTTATTTTTTAATGACAAAGATAAAAAAAGACAAAGATTTTTATCTTCACTCACTTTGGCCTAAATATCTGCCATTCTTTTGTATTTTACATTTTATCTTGTAAGGCTTGGTTAATAAAAAAGGAAAATTATTTTACTCAGGCTCAACTTGCAAAATAGTAAAAGCAACATGACAAAGATGTTTTTCTTTGAATGTTCAAAATCCACACACCCAGATTTCACAATGGCTTTAAGTTGGTCATGTAGATTTGCCATGTTGACCAACAGAAATCTGACTGGGTTGAAAATTACTTTATGTGTGACCTGTGCTTCATACATTGTTACACTGTAGACAATCTATAGTCATTTTTGTCTGTGTAAATTTAACGGAATTCGACCGCACCCTTGGGCTAGAATTTAAAATGTGTTAGTGAGTTGACGTTAGCTACAGTAACTGCACTAGTGGCACTTTACTGCATCTAGAAAATTACAATTAACAATAGCAACTTAATTAACCCCTGAAAGGTTTTGAATAAGTCACACACTGATTACCACACCAAACCAAAACCACTCCTAAAACTACTCAAGAAACACCACCACTGTTCACACATCACCAGAAGCCTATCCCAGCACTAACTCCAACATTATCTCTGTAGAACTACACTCCAAACTCAGGGCTAGAAAGCTTGCTGTTTTTTTTCAAAGGTTGCTGGTTCAAGCCCACAAGGAATGTCACTACTGCGCTCTCCAAAACAACCCCTTCACTTCCTAGTCTTGATCAACAGCATCCCCCATCTTAAGAATTCAGCAATGAATTAAAAACCACTCAAAAATCTCAAAAATGTATGTGCAGAGAAACTGATGTTCAAAGCATGCCACATGGACAGTTCAGCTCTTGTTATTCTCTCATAAATACACGTACTTTCCAGATGGTCCTCAACAGTTTTTAGTGGCTTCTAATCAGATCAAAGGAATGGAAAATTAGCATAGCAGCTCTTCTGATATTACAAATCACACAGGCACATATTCTCATGCATATACACGCACACTCTCAGCTGGAAAATATGCAGAATGAGAAGTTAAGGAAGCAGAAATAACAATGCTCACAGCTCATCACCAGCTCTGCACTGTCACAGTTCATGCCAATCAATTCTCAAACCAGTGAACAGCTAACAGCTAACCTTTTCCCTAGAAAAAAGGTTTCTTCAGTTACCTTTTGCCTAGTTAGGATCTTGCGAGAAAAACAGAAACTACAGTTACCATTACACAATGCCATTTTTACAGCAAGTATCTCTTTCTTTGTTGACACTATCTGTCTTTTGAAGGGCTAACATATCAAAGTTTCCTCATGGACATTTTGCCTCCCTGTGATTGAGAGTGAGGGGGTCACAGCTTGTGTCTGCAGCTGTGATTTCAGAAGAAACAGCACCATGCTGACCAGACCACGCAACCGAGCATCAAAACAACACCTTTCTCATCAGGAGATGGGGCAAAAGACATCTGCTCAAAAGCCTGGAAAATGGCACTCTTCATGAAGACTGTTTCACAAAATTGTTCAATATTCCATCCATATACTGTAAAAAAATTATTGTAATGTTAACTGTAAAACACAGCAAAATACTGTTAAATATTTACCACCTGCTATTGTGGTTGTTTTTAATATATGTTAAAGGTAAAAAAAAACAAAAAAAAAAACATTATTAGCACTGTGGTCTTAATAATTCAGCAGAAAAGGGCTGCCGGATTTACAAGTTTAAACAACCTGATCTAACGGCAATTTGTATATATTTTACTAAGTGGCTAATTCATATGAATTTGTAAGACCTCACTTGTGTGAATTTGTACGATTTGTGAAAATTTGTATGTACGTATTTTATAAGGTGGCAAATTCATAAGAATTGGTACGAAGGACCAACTCTAACCCCACCCCTAAACTTACCCCTTACAGAAATTGTACAAAAAACGCAGTGTGGTTTACAAATTTGCATGAAATAGCCACCTCGTAACATACATTTGAATTGTTGAATTGGTGAGACAGCGATTATAAATTACAGTTTTAAACTATAATATTTACAGGTTGTTCTGTAATTGTTTACATTTTTACTGTATTTTTACAAAATAAAACCACATCTGGCAGTGTTTTCCTGTAAAAACTACAGGATTTTTTTTTTATAATGTACTCAGCAAGAATGCATTGATATTACAATTCTGGCTGATATCGATTAACAGATCATTATTTTCATGCTATGCTCAATTACTAATAAATGGCAGATATTAGAATTCTATATTATTTTGCCAAAACAATACAATTAAATAATAAAACAAAAAATACAATTTGCTAAAGACTGTGTTTAAAAGCGTTACTGATTTATTAGTGTTTTTAAGATTAAATCTAAGGGATCATCAGGTGAAAGCTAATCTAAATGTAAAAATAGTGAAAATGAGCATGTGCAATTAAATATCCAATATCAACAAAGGATAAATCTCTGATATTGGCCAATAACTGATATGGAACCAACATCTCTAATTTTCAGCTGTACAACGTCAAGCTTTTGTCAATGTCTCACTGGACTGTCTTGTATTTCTATGATTGTTTAGATGTTTTGAATAGTTGATGTGAATGAGGCTGTTTCTTGACTTACTGAAAGTGTCTGTCTTCTCATCTCAGGCAGCACTGCTTTAATTTATTCACACAGGGCTTCCCTCCACTTTAAAATTCTAATCATGTCCTCTCTTGACTGCTTTTAGCTTCAGTAAGAAGCTAGAGCAAGAATTACAACAAATGTTGAAATTAGCTTACTGTGACAATATGGGGCTGGACATGAAGAGGAAGTGTGTTTTACAGTTTAAAAGAAAAAATGAGGAATACAAAATATTGCTCCACTTTGGAGTTGAATAAAAGAGGCTTTATGTAACACTTGGTTGCACAGAAACCAAAGTAAGTCACATTAATATTGGGACACCAGAGAACCTGCTAGGTTATTTCCAGGGGCGGTGCTGTTGTTTCAGGGTCCAAAACAGACATGACTGAGAGATTATGTTAATGGAAAGATTTTAGTGAAAGACATTCGTTAAAATTAGTCAAGTGTACTGCGTTCCTTTCTAGTTACTACACACTCTCCTATTCAGTCTGCATTCACAAAAATGTGAAAACAACATACGCCGCTCATATATGCACATTGATATTCACGACAGGAAGTGGCTGCATGTCAAATGGAGTTCACAGTGTTATCATTTACTCATCGCTGTGTCTTTTGAATTCTGTGTGACTTACTTTCTTCAGTGGAACACCAAAAGAAAAATTATGAGTTTCCAAGCTCTTTTTCTAAACAATGAATGTGAATGGTGACAATGGATGTCAAGCTCGATTTATGACAAGAATTTCACTAAATATGGGCATATGGGCCACTTTTATGATATTTTTTGTGCTTGAGATTGACAGTCCTTAGTCACCATTCACTTTAACTGTATAGAAAAAGAGCTTGGAAATTCATAATTTTTCTCTTTTGTCATTCTAGATGAGAAAAAGAGCCACACCAGTTGGAACGTCAAAACTATTATTTTGAAGCTAACTAACACTTCTATTATTTAGCTTTATGTGGCACTTTCAGAATGACCAAAAGTAGAAACATGCACATATACCTATTTAAACACTTCATACCACTGTCCACTATGCAGTCGAGTCCACAGATTTGGAGTTCATCTTTATCTTTGATTTTTCTCTGAATGAGAAAGCGGCCAAGGAGAAGGACATTATAAAGAAGCAGAAAACAGAAGTTACACAGTCAGCACTCAGCTGCTGCAGTGAGACACATAGCCGAGCTCATTTTAATGAACCCAGTAGAAGACAAGAAAGAAAGAAAGATTCCTTAAGCAATATGGTGATTTTCTTTTTTTACAGGAACTGGGACGCAAAAAGTGATGCAAAACTTCTCGCTGTCCAATATGGCGAACACTAATGTTCTCTTCAGGCCTTGAAACAGCCTGACTGGAAGCAGCTGACTGGACTTGAGAACACAGACACAAAACGTCACTCAAAGCGCAAATATTGCTGTATTGATGGAAAATCACACAGTCGGAGTGTAAAACGTGTGTGAAATGAGTCTCACCTGCCATGTTCAGGACAGCTCTGCAGGTTCCCTCCTCACAGCACTGGAAAATGCCTGGTAAGATGTGAGTACCGGTTAGTCACTGGAAAATACTGAATCACCTGCTTAGGTAATATTTCACGAATGTTGTGTGTGGGTGGGGGAAGTGTGAGTGTGTGTGTGTGTGTGTGTGTGGGGGGGGGGGGTGATGAAATCGTGTATTCAGTGTCTCACTGAGCACACTAGGGTGGGCCGTATCCTATTTAAATAATAATATGGGTTTATGCATCACCTGTGTGTGTGTCTACAGTTTCAATGTGTCAAGGTCAACAGTTTCCATCTAGCCGTAGAGTCCAAACCTAGTGACCTTTAAGGTTTAAAATATGATAGATGTGTCACTAGGAGCTGCTGTAATATGTTCTCCGTCGCTTTCAAAGCCCTGCAGAATTCTTTACGAGCTCAATCTTTTGAGGCCACTATAATTCTCCCTTCCTGTGTCTGTAATGGTTTTATTGAGTGAAACACATTTCATTGAACGGCTCAGAAGAGCAGCGTGGTCAAGTATTGTCTGCTGTGTAATGCATGTGTCCTTCAGGTTATACTTATTGATGTCATTAGCTGTCTAAGAATGTCTTTGAATGGCCATTAAATGCATTAGTTAAAAATCGTGAAGTTGAGTTATTAATGCTGGAAAATGGTGATCCATCCATCCATTCATCCATCCATCCAGTATTTACTATATAGAATAATTTACATAGGGTGCCTGTTTAGATTAAATAGTACCGTGGCAATTTTCCATTTCAATTAAAGGTATGAGACAAAAGTCTTTTGAATATTTATTTTCCTGCAGGAAAAGGTCTACATTCATACAGTCATTCAGGGTTGGCTGTACTGTAGATTGCAACAAAGAGGAAACCTTTATACCTTCATCCAATCATAATGCATATTCAACATATTTCCATTTAAAGTGCCTAACTATGTTCTCCAGATGCATTTTCACAAAGAAGCCAGGACGTCTAAGCTAAAACAACATTTCCTGTCTCATACTTGTCTTGCACATACGTATTAAATAGATTTCCTGTTTTCTCTCTGCTCATCGAAAACTCAAGCATGTTGAAACACTCAGAGACATTCTAAAGAACACTCTTTAGTACAAGGAAGCAAATAATACAGAAAATAAAATTTTCTCCATAAATAGCATTTAAGATCAATGTGCAGTTAATCTAAGAATTTGATACAGTACTCAAAAATAATAAAGAAAAACGTGGAAATATCCATGCTGAACCTTTCAGTCTGCTTACACATGTGTGAATTCAACTGTGAATTTGTTGTCCATTGTGTGTGAATAAGAAGATAAAATTACATACACACACAGTGCAGCAATCACACTTCTAATTATTACCACGGCAGCACCGTCACACTTCCCACAATTACCACAGATATTATTATGTGTTTTATCATTACTGCAGCAACAATAGAACTCCTATCAAATCTGCTCCACCGCAAACATAGGGTAGAGAACACAATTACTGTGGCCAAAGAGGAAGGAAAAGGGTCTGCAGTATTTTGGAGTTCTGCTTTGGTTTATATCTCTATAATGGGTGATGACAAAGTGGAGGTCAGGCCTTTTATGAGAACAGCCTTAATAACACACCCTGATGCACAAGCAAATGAAAACCATCTGTGGAGGATCAGCTAGTCAGAAATCTCACTGTACAATTTCAGAGTCACAATCAACGATTGGCACAAACATAAACGTAATATTAACGAAACACACACAGCACTTACAGGAAATATGACATGTATAGAATATACACCATATATAATACTAAAAAAAGAAAAGTTATAATATATAATTCAATATGTACAGTATTTATTATGTAAAATATTTTATAGATGTATTTTATATTTTATAATGTTAATATTGTTACATCAAAATTTGTGCTTAATTATAGCATGATATATTTGTATATGCATTCATATCTATTAATTGTAGGTTTGTCAAAATATCAGCTTTTCACTACATGTTTATCCTGGTCAAAAAACATTGCAATAGCTATAGAAATCTTGGAAAAACAGAAAAAAATGTTGATATTTCATTTTTTTTTTTATATCACAATTACGATTACTATCATTACACTCCTAATTAGACGATAAGATGCAATTCATATATTATACATTATGTACATTTTTCATAGATAAGTACTGTTTAACAGATTGTGTGTGGTGTGTGTGTGTCTGTGTAACGTATATATATATATATATATAAACATATATACACTGTATATGTGTGCGTGTGTATAGAGCAAATAAAAAGATGAGAGGAAAACATTTAAGTGAGTAAAAATATTATGAAACAAAATATGGCATTATACAAAATAAAATCAGTCATCATAACACTTTTTGCATCTTTCAAAGACATTTTGGTTTAATATGTGTGAACATCTCATTATATAGGTATTGCGGTGTGTAACGTTATTCAGATGCCCACATATCACATATCAAATCTTTCACATCACCTCTGAGCTCATCCAATTTTTTCTGCTCATTCACTCTTTTCCATTCCCCCATCCTTCCATCCCTTTCTTCCAAGTCTCCCTCTGATCAAAACAACTGTCAGCCTCCTCCGGGCCTGACCACAGAGTAGCGTGAGCATTAACTATAATCTCTGTGTGCAGCTGTGCGCAGTGCGTTTCTATCAGTGTGTGTGTGTGTTTGTGTGTGTGTCAGGAGCAGAGCAGAGCATTAAACTCACAGCCTGTGTCTGATGGGGTTCACCTTGACTTCTCTTAGACTCTAGATGGCTGTTTGGCCGTCATTAACTGGCTGTGTGTAGGGGGCAGAAGACGACGAGCTCTATCTATGGGAATCCATTGATTTGGTTCTTAAGCCTTTAGGGAGGTTTAAATGTCCAGGCTGTGCTCTTTAAATATGCGTTTTTATGAAGCCACACAGAGGGGTAGTGTAGTGTTAAGCACTTAAGTAAGAGAGACAGACCCAATGTGAATGGATTTGTGTGTGCGTGTGTGTCTACCCTCTAAGAAAATGACTTGGGGCACTAATAAAAACAGAATTATTTTAACTGATGTATACATTCACATATTTATACACACAAGCACCACTAATCCTGTGGACAAAAAAAGGCTACAGATCTGAAAAGGGGGACATACAATGAGAGGAATTGTCTAAGAATCCCAAATAAATAATTTATAATCTCAGTAATGGATTTGACACAATATAATAATATACACACCTCCCAAAAATTCTGAACCAACGTGTTTTTACTGAATTTTCTGATTATGATTTAATTATTGTTTAGAATTTTTAAAATAATTTTACTTATTTTAAGTATATCATTTAGTATACAAATATTTATATAAATACATATTTAATATAATTTAAATATAAAAAATTCCCCCAAAAAATTGTTGCTGTTGTAATTAATTATTATATTCAGCTAGGATGCTGAATGAATACACACACACACACACACACACACATACAGGTCAAGTTTGTGAACCCCTTGCAGAATCAGTGAAAATGTGAGTAATTTGAATTTGAAAGAATGCATGTTAATTTTTTTTTAGTACTGTCCTGAGTAAGATATTTTACATAAAATATGTTTACCTTTAGTCCACAAGACAAAAAATAGCTGAAATTATTAAAATAACTGGTTCTTAATACTGTGTGTGGATTACTGGATGATCCACGACTGTTTTTTGTTTTGTGATAGTTGTTCATGAGTCCCTTGTTTGTTCTGAACAGTTAAACTGAACACTGCTCTTCAGAAAAATCCTCCATGTCCAACAGATTCTTCAGTTTTCCAGGACTGTTTCCTGAACCTGCAGAGTAGCCAACAATGGGTCTGTGCTCAAAGGCTGTTTCTATAAAGTGGGGTAGTTACAACTTTGCAAGGACAGTCTGGCATGTCTGACTCACAGTCTGTAAGTACATTTTTTATATCTAAAGAATTTGCCACTGATGATTCAAACGCGAGTTTTAAGCAGTGTAGAGTAGCGCTTGTTGTTTGTTGTTTCTCCGATCACAAATGCAGACATGGTTTTATGTTTACGCAACGCGATACGCAACACAACATGTAAAAACACAGTATAAGTTATTATAATCAGTAATTATGTCCCCACTGGATGCAACAAATGCCTCGTTTGTAATGGGTTTTATTGGTTTTGTCTGGTCGTGCCGGGAGACGGCAACACAGTATGGCAAGGGGCATAGCATTTCCGTATTCAGGTATTCAGCCAATCACAATGCACTGGACGGCTGGCTAATCAGCGTACACCTCTCTTTTCAAAACGATGAGCTTTGTAAAAATGTATGCATTTCAGAAAGGCAGGGCATAGAGGAGCAACAATAATGTACATTATGTGGAAAATAATGTGTTTTTTGAACCTTAAAGGGATAGTTCACCCAAAAATGAAAATTATGTCATTAATGACTCACCCTCATGTCGTTCCAAACCCGTAAGACCTCCGTTCATCTTCGGAACACAGTTTAAGATATTTTAGATTTAGTCCGAGAGCTTTCTGTCCCTCCATTGTGAATGTATGTACGGTATACTGTCCACGTCCAGAAAGGTAATAAAACATCTTCAAAGTAGTCCATGTGACATCAGAGGTCCGTTAGAATTTTTTTGAAGCATCGAAAATACATTTTGGTCCAAAAATATCAAAAACTACGACTTTATTCAGCGTTGTCTTCTCTTCCGGGTCTGATGTGAGCGCGTTCACAGCACTGCAGTTTAGTGATATCCGGTTCGCGAACGAATCACTCGATGTTACCAGATCTTCTTGAACCAGTTCACCAATACGAACTGAATCGTTTGAAATGGTTCACGTCTCCAATAAGCATTAATCCACAAATGACTTAAGCTGTTAACTTTTTTAACATGGCTGACACTCCCTCTGAGTTCAAATAAACCAATATCCCAGAGTCATTCATTTACTCAAACAGTACACTGACTGAACTGCTGTGAAGAGAGAACTGAAGATGAACACCGAGCCAAGCCCAGAGATGAAAAAACATTGACTCGTTCTCGAGGCAAGAACCGGTTGCATTGGTTTTTGGATCACCAGTAGTGATGGGAAGTTCGGTTCTTTTCCGCAAACCGGTTCTTTCAGACAGTTCGATTCAATAAACCAGTTGAAGAAAACTGTTCACCAGTTCTTTTGCGCTCGACGTAATGACGTCATTGGCGATGATTGCACTTGATTTAAGCCTTCGGTTTACCCGCGCTCATAACATTAGCACAGAATCAGTTCAGAATCAATCATCAAAAGAACCAGTTCGGTTCAGTCGCGCTGTGTGTCAGTCTGCTTCACGCTGAATCAGGCATGCGCAGTATCATCAGCTCCTCGGTTCTCGAATCGGACGGGTCCGACAGAAACGGTTCTTGACTCGAGAACGAGTCAATGTTTCGTTCGTTATCTGGCTCGGCTCGGTGTTCATCTTCACTTCTCTCTTCACAGCAGTTCAGTCAGTGTACTGTTTGAGTAAATGAATTACTCTGGGATATTGGTTTATTTGAACTCAGAGGGAGTGTCAGCCATGTTAAAAAAGTTAACAGCTTAAGTCATTTGTGGATTAATGCTTATTGGAGACGCGAACCGTTTCAAATGATTCAGTTCGATTTGGTGAACTGGTTCAAGAAGATCTAGTTACATCGAGTGATTTGTTCGTGAACCGGATATCAATACACTGCAGTGCTGTGAACGCGCTCACACCAGACCCGGGAGAGAAGACAATGCTGAATAAAGTCGTAGTTTTTGCTATTTTTGGACCAAAATGTATTTTCGATGCTTAAAAAAATTCTAACGGAACCTCTGATGTCACATGGACTACTTTGAAGATGTTTTTATTACCTTTCTGGACGTGGACAGTATACCGTACATACATTCTCAATGGAGGGACTGAAAGCTCTGGGACTAAATCTAAAATATCTTAGACTGTGTTAATGAACGGAGGTCTTACGTGTTTGGAACGACATGAGGGTGAGTCGTTAATGACATCATTTTAATATTTGGGTGAACTATCCCTTTAAACCGCATAAACACATTGCATTACACCAAATACACAACATAATGTTCTTTTTAGTAACATCATATGACCCCTTTTAAAAATGTGCTTTATGTGCCTTTTTCTGTTTGCTTAGAGGCATTTGTAAAATTCAGTAATAAAATAACTTGAAATTTCAACATGTTTTTACATCATTTATCGTATCGTATTTTTAATATTTGGTAATGTTTTGGGTTGTGTTTTTGACTTGTTTGTAGTGATTGTGTTTTTCAGAAATAGTGTGCACCCTTAATTTACAGAGACAAGAAGGTCAGGAAGTTTTTTTTAAGGTATCCAATATTTTGATACTAAATTTCCATTATCTAAATATTCTTAAAAAATAAAAGATTGTTGTCATTTGGAAGTGTGTAGGCCTTCTTGCATTATTATGCTGTTACATTACGATTATATATATTCAGTGGCATAAAATGGTCTTTGAAAATGACAATAATATCGCTTATTGCAATTATTTCTGGGACAATATAGCACAAGAAAAAGCTGTTATCGTGACAGTCTTCATCTTTGACATCACGGGAAGAATTTACATTTTAATAAATATTAGAACCAAAAACAGCTATTCTAAATTTAAAAATAATAATTCACAATATTACTGTTTTATTACATTTTTTAATCAAATAAATGCAGACTGGGAGAGCATAAGAGACTTACTGACCCAAAACTTTTGAGCCGTAAAGTATATATGAAATATAATACAAAATATATATATAAAAAACAATAAGGTAAAAACTCTGGCATAATATTTCTATAAAAAGGCAGTAACAATAAGATAAAGCACATATTTAATTATAATCAGTAACCAGAACCAGATATATAACCATATTATTCATCTACCATGTAATATATTCCATTAACCTAACAACCATATACTGTACTTGTCAGAACCTATTAAAACCGGAATTATTTAATGTACAAATTTACATCAACAAAATCCACATCCTCCACTAAAACAGGACCGCAAAACAAACACTTTCAAATCTGCAGTTTCCTCTGAAATGACACATTATGCCAAATTCTTTTTTATTTAAGTGGATATTTAAGGAGGTACAAAGTTAAGCGGTAATAAGGAGGGCAGGTTTCTCTTCAATGGTCTTTGAAGAGTATATATCACAACAAACCCGCGCACAAGAAATGCAAAGTGCTTCAAACACTTGGAGGTTTGACTAGTAAATGCCTGAAGCATAAAAACATCCCGTTTGATTGGTTAGCCAGTTTGTGACCTTGACTAAGGTTGCCCCTGGTTCCCATTCACATTGCTGTATGGTAAGACCCTGTTTCTCAGAGAACGCTGACCCCTCCCACTCCTCTCCACGGTTACTGTTACCATGACACTGTGAGTAATCCATATCACTCACTAAAATTTAACACCTTCAAGGAGTGAAAGAGTGAAAGACTCCAACTGTGAGAGAAAGAGAAATGAAGCCAAAGAAATGTAGGTTTCCAAGCTGCTGAAAAGCTCCTGTCATGTACATTATTCCAGCTTGTTTTCTGGATAAGTGTCTTCTGTTGTCTGTCCCAATGGCCTCTGCTCCGACAAAGCACTCATAGATCATTTTTACTTGGACACTTCAAGCCTTGGTCCCGGTGAGATTCAACACAAAGAGGAGAAGAAAGACAAGGATGAATAGAGACAGTTTCCAGCATTGTATGATCTCTTTTCTTCTCCGAATGAGTGAGTTTCTGCCCTGTTTCTGCTCCAGGAGGGCCATCTGAGCTGACCAAACTAGTTTTATCTGTTCACACTTCTTTTCTGAAGTGAAGGACATTAATCCTTTTTATTGACCCCTCTCTTTGGTGCTCACAACATTTACATAGTTTCAGTGGTTCTAGCGATCACTCAGACAGTCTTGTTCCTATCTGGGTGACAGAAAAGCTCTACTACTCATTTACCTTTCACCGAGTTACCCAGACAGAAGTGGGTCCTCTCCAGGCTCATGAGTCAGTAGTCATGCAGGACGTTACTGGATCAGTATTCTATGTTGGTCATTGCTACTGACTGCCAAGCCTAAATTCTAAACCTTACCTCAGTCCCTTTAAAACATGTATTCTTAATCTGATCATAATGCATCATCCAAGTCTAACCTTTAACTTTACATGCTAACCCAAATGTCAACCTATTATCAGGGGTGCACATAAGTGGTCCGCAGGTCTGCATGTGCAACCAAAATAAAAAAATGCGCTATATAACTAAGTTCTGGCAGCGCATTTGCGTACCAACAAGGTTGACAGCTGTTAATGCACAATTACCATTTTAGATCGACAAACTGTACTATATAACATTTATTTTCAAACTGAAAGCATAAATCTAGGCTATCCCTGTCCGTTTTCAAAGCACAATGCAAAACATGTGAAATTAATTTAATTTACGCTCTTTAATCAGCAGTGGCGCTAAATCCGGAACCGCTTATATTTACTTGCCGGCAACCCGCCAAAATAAAAGCCTGCTGATTTTAAGTTTGAAAATGATGAAATTATTATTATTTTTTTATATTTTAACACTTATATTTTAACGCTTTTATCTAAAGCGACTTACAATTGGGGAATACATAAAGTGATTTTTCTTAAAGAGGCAAACAAAGAAAGTAGTAGTAAACATTAGTATTTTATTTTTAAGTTTACTATAAAATATTTGTACTTGTATTTAATACTAGGCCTACCTTTTATTTTTAATAATATTATCATACATTATTATTTAGTTTATTATTTTATTAAAAAACTAAATAAAAAAGTGCAATAATATTGTAACTATTGTAACTATTATTAATTATTTTTTTATAGTTATTTTTATAGGGTTTCTTATGAGAACCAGGCCGAAAAAATTATGTGCACCCCTTCCTAATATATAAATTACATACAGAAAAATGACATTTTGGTCACTACACACAGTAGTTAGTGTGTGTATAGTTTTTCCAAGCTATCTTGGGGAAAAAAAAAAGTCTGCTGATTTGCAAAAAGGCTCTAATATTACCTTATTTGATGACGCTGATCAGAAATAATAAAAAATAAACCAAGTACTGTTTTTTTTTTCCCACAAAATGAGAACAAAGGTTTTTTTTGTTTTTTTTTTAATAAAACACATGTAGCAGCATTAATGCACTTTAACAGCCAAAATAACATCAACAACAACAACAAAAAACACATTTTGAATCTGCAATGGAGTGGGAAAAGTTTTCAGAATCATTCTTACATGTGAAAACTAACTGAGAATATATTGAACAAATAGTTCAATAGTTTAATGCTTAGAGGAAGATTGTGGAAATTTTTCTGGTGATTGATAATACTGTACATTACAAGACTTCTTTCCTTGCTAATGTTTGTTGAAAACAAAAATGCTACAAAATGCACATTTTGTGACAAAGTGTGGCATGCTAGAGCAAAACAGGCTCTATTCTGGGAATCAGCATCCCACAATTAATAAGAAACAAGTATTGGAGTCTATTCAGCAAAATATGATGCAGGGCTGTGATACCGTTATATTATGTACAGGTGCATCTCAATAAATTAGAATGTCATGAAAAATTTAATTTCAGTGATTCAACTCAAATTGTGAAACTTGTGTATTAAATAAATTCAATGCACACCAACTGAAGTAGTTTAAGTCTTTGGTTCTTTTAATTGTGATGATTTTGGCTCACATTTTACAAAAACCTACCAATTCACTATCTCAACAAATTAGAATACTTCATAAGACCAAAAAAAAATAAAATAAAAAAAAAAATTGTTGGCCTTCTGGAAATTATGTTCATTTACTGTACATGTACTCAATACTTGGTAGGGGCTCCTTTGGCTTTAATTACTGCCTCAATTCTGCGTGGCATGGAGGTGATCAGTTTGTGGCACTGCTGAGGTGGTATGAAAGCCCAGGTTTCTTTGACTGTGGAAACTTAACACTGGACTTCAAGCAACTTGGGCTATGAGCTTCTGCACCCTTCCTCCAGACTCTAGGACCTTGGTTTCCAAATGAAATACAAAACTTGCTCTCATCTGAAAAGAGGACTTTGGATCACTGGGCAACAGTTCAGTTCTTCTTCTCCTTAGCCCAGGTAAGATGCATCTGATGCTGTCTGTGGTTCAGGAGTGGCTTAACAAGAGGATTACGACAACTGTAGCCAAATTCCTTGACACGTCTGTGTGTGGTGGCTCTTGATGCCTTGACACCAGTCTCAGTCCATTCCTTGTGAAGTTCACACAAATTCTTGAATCTATTTTGCTTGACAATCCTCATAAGGCTGTGGTTCTTTCGGTTGGTTGTGTATCTTTTTCTTCCACACTTTTTCCTTCCACTCTCTGTTAACATGCTTGGATATAGCACTCTGTGAACAGCCAGCTTCTTTGGCAATGAATGTTTGTGGCTTACCCTCCTTGTGAAGGGTGTCAATGATTGTCTTCTGGACAACTGTCAGATCAGCAGTCTTCCCCATGATTGGCATGTCACCATATTCTAATTTGTTGAGATAGTGAATTGGTGGGTTTTTGTAAATGTGAGCCAAAATCATCACAATTAAAAGCACCAAAGACTTTAACTACGTCAGTCTGTGTGCATTGAATTTATTTAATACACAAGTTTCACAATTTGAGTTGAATTACTGAAATAAATGAACTTTTCCACGACATTCTAATTTATTGAGATGCACCTGTGTGTGTGAGAGAGGAGTTTATTTTGCAAAAACTCATTTTTTTTTAATTTTCAGAAATCATGTTTAATAATTTTTATTGTTATCATGTTTTTATTGTGTTTTATTGTTTTTGTTATGTTGTGTTTTTATATATATATATGTGTGTGTATATATTTTTTTTTTTTTTTTTTTTTTTTAAAAATTAATGATGTTTGATTTTTGTTTGATGTTAAGTGGAATGAAAAAATTAGTTACAGGTATCTTGCAAATGAACTCTTCATATTTAATAAAGCAACTTATAAGAAAGATGCTGAATTGAATTATTCTGAATACCAAATATGTTCTCACACTCATAACACTTGGTTTTGAAAAGCCTTATGAAGATCTTAAGAATCATTTCACATCAAAACATTGGATAAAATCAGATAAAACCAAATATTTGTGGAAAATACAGATTGCAGGTTGTCAGAAACCACTTTCAAGAAATGCCTGGTACAATCGTTCTAACATAAAAACAGATTGAAAGACAGTAATCGCAGAGAGCCAGGGCTTCTTTCTGTGTTACTTATGGCATTAAAAGGCTCACATTTGTGCTTTCAACGGCAAAGAACAATAGGACGCCTGGAAAACATGACAACTTGAAATGACACGGGTGGTTTCTGAAAGATCTTAGGGCCTGTCATCATTTGTAAACAATGTTCTGTGAATACACAGAGGACCCTACAATTGTCACTAGACCTAAACAACAAAACTTCAGAAGTACATGGATGCTAAGATTGGTTTCATAACTTTATGGTTTTCTCTTTTCCTCTCCTTTCAGCTCTTCCCACTCTCCTTTCCTGTTTCCCTTTTTTTCTGTGGTTGTTTCACGCTGCTTCTCTCGGCAGGCCTCTGGCTCGATTTAAACCGGGAATGTGAACAGAAGCATTTTCTTATGTATGCTCAGCGGAAACAGTGCTGCTAAATTTAAAGGATTTATGAGCCGTGCGTTCTCTCAAAACGTCACAATATCACAGCAAGACAAAAAGCTGTGACCGACAGGATCACTTGGCGACTACATAATACAGACATCATGCCCGTCACACTTGAATATGTACAACACAAACACACACAGGCACATGCACAGCATCACTTATGCAACCGTCTGCCTGAAAGAACAGACAGATTTTTAACTGCACAACTGCAATTCAACCCGATCTATATACATGCATGCAGGAAATCATGCATGTGTTCTCACAAACTTTACCACCAAGAGACATAACACATGTGACAATGCATGATGTATGTTAAAATAGTTACAGTATGTTAAATAGTTACAGTAGTTGACACTACAACTACTAACATACAGTAAAGTTGCTATTTTCATGTTCAGTTGCTTATTCATCCATCCATCCAGCAATCTGGTTTTACACTTGAAGGGCTTTTATAAATTAAAAAAAAAAAGAAAAATTATCTATCTATTTTATGTACTGTATACTATCCCTCTGTCTATAGAGCCACTTTTATTCCACTTTGTTTTTCTATTCTATTCTATTCTATTCTATTCTATTCTATTCTATTCTGTTATAAAACAGGGATTCCAAGGAGTTTGCATTTTGTTGTTGGTGTTTCAAACCTAAAAAAAACTATAAGAAATATTTTTCAAAATTTAAATGCATTTAAGCAAGACTTTTTCCTATTTTCATGAAAACAGGCAACAGGTAACACAGATACACTGCCAAAATATTTTTACAAATTATTAAAATATAATTTATATTAATTATCAATATAGTATTATGAATAGAATATTAAGTAATTAAATAAACATTGCATTTTTGATCAGATAAATGCTGTCTTAGTGAGCATACAGTAACACACTTCTTTAAAAAAGATAATGGTAACGGTTTCAATTGTAATGTAAACAAAGTTTTACTTTTCTCATATGGTTTGAGAACTACAAAACAAAACAAATTTTTTTTTTTTTTTTTTATTGAAAGATGAAAGAAATAATTATTATTTTTTTTGATTTGTTGATTATATATGAAATGTAATTATTATAACAATATTAAAAAATATAAAATAAAAAACAATATTATATCATTACAGAATCTTTGTCACAATATTTTCTGTCATTTTAATTCAGTTTTATGAGTTTCAATTTTACTTAAAGAGGTCATATGATGCGATTTAAATTCTCTTTGGGGTGTTACAAGCTCTTGGTGCATAAAGAAGATCTGTAAAGTTGCAAAGACTAAAGTCTCAAAATTCAAAGAGATATTCTTCATGAATGTTAAGAGTCAACCACTCCTACCTAAAATGGCTCATTCCAACACGCCCCCACATCTCTACATCATGGTGTGGGAAGATTTGCATAACACTGCCCAAATGTACACACAAAGAAAGAAGGCGTAACTTTAATTCTCGCTGTTGCTGGCATAATTTTTTTGTTTTGAGGATGTGTTTCACTGTGAAAGCGAAGCTACTTTGTTTGTAAAGTGTTTACAAATAATCAAGGAACTTTGCTGCCATACCATGGGTGCAGCAGGCGCAATGATATTACGCTAGGGCTGTGCAATTAATCACATCCGATTGTCATGCGCATCTCGTCAGTAAAGCCGGTCCTGTGATTAGTAGTAAAAAAAACTATATTATGCAGCGCCTGAAAATAGTCCCCAGCTAAATTTTTATTTTTCTGTCAGTCTTCGTACAAAATGCAACTACAGATGAGTCAATTTGGAAAATGAACCTATTTTCAAAAATAGTGTTGTGTTTCTTTAAGGGTATTTCCATTGTTTTAATTTTAGTTTTAGTATAATATTATAATACCATGCATATTTTTACCTTTTTATTTAAAGAAGAAACTAATCAAATGTATAGTTGACATTTGAGGCTTAATACTATAGAAAAACAATAAAAGTTTTTCAGTTAGTGTTTTCAGCTTGTTTATTTTCATATAAAAATATGGCATGCAGTTGCTTCAAACAAAGGTGTAAACATCATTAATTTAATCGTAATTAATAATCGCAATTACAGTATTAAAGGAATAGTCGACAATTACGATTTTTGTCATAATCGTGCAGCCCTATTATAATCAGTTTTTATGTCCCCACTGGATGCAACAAATGCCTAGTTTGTAATAGGTTTTATTGTTTTTGTCTCGTTGAGCCGGGACACACAGCATCACAGTATGGTGAGGGGCGTAACATTTCCGTCACACGCTTGAGATATTCAGCCAATCAAAATGCACTGGATAGCTGGCCAATCAGAGCACACCTTACTTTTCAGAACAATAAGCTTTGTAAAAATCGATGCGTTTCAGAAAGGCGGGGAATAGAGGAGAAACAATAATGTACAGTATGTGGAAAATAATGAGTTTTTGAACCTTTAACCACATAAACACATTGCATTACACCAAATACACAAAATAATGTTCTTTTTAGCAACGTCATATGACCCCTTTAAAAATTAGAAACCACAAATGACAGCAGGTTTTTATAAAAATGCAAATCTAAAAGCAGTTCTAAAATAAACGATTGTATACTTCTTCAGTTTGAAAGAAACTTGCTGGGTGATTATATTTTCCATTCTCATTGCTTTTTTTTGTTGGTTTACTTTTAAAGGGGTCATGGGATCGGAACGTTGGGATCAGAAGGAAGGCAAAGCTAAGACTGTGTTTATCCACAACTTGGCACTGCTCAGCGTCTTCTTGTTTTCAGAGCATCTTTATCATTTGGTTTCTGCGTAGACCCGCGCATTCACCTCTCTCGTAAACACTACATGCACAAATCGGTGTGAGGGGCTAAACAGACAGCGATGTATCTTCTTCTGCAGAGGCTGTGCTTATCCATATTGCATCATATTCGTTTCGCCAGACTGCGTTTAATATAAGCTGTTTTTAGACTAACAAGAAAGTTTTGGGTTCTGAAAATTACGGGATATTTTTATAGTACAGTGACCTCTTATATGTCAAAAGATCAAGGGAATTTTGGTTTCTCAGTTCATGACCGCTTTAAAGATGAATCATGAATGATAAAACCCTTGTACTTGAGCCTTAGTGTGCCTGTAAGGCAAAAAAGAGGTTGAGAAATATTGTTTGACGTTATTTCTATATACAAGCAGACTATTCCAGAGCTGGCAGCAGGAACTCATTTCTCCCTCAGAGGTGCTGTAGATCAGATAGCAGCAAGATGTTGAGCGCTTAGCTATTTGTAAACCTGTATTACTGTTGCCCTCATAGGACTCAAACACTTTCCGTACTGTTCTTGTTTAAAATGTGGTGAACAGCAGACTGTATCCTGGATTCAGGTGCTGAGGGTGGCGTTTCCTAATCACGCTGGCAGACCTCTGTTTGTGACGTTTGTTATTCCATAGGGGTTATCATCAGTGGCATTTATCGCTAGTGTAGATCTACACACTCAGCTTCAACAGGGAAAGCAACAGAGACGACCGCAAATATGAAGGCACGCGCTGACACGCCATGCACAAACACACACATGGCTGTCAGCCCACATCACTCAGTGTGCCTCTCCATCATTTCACATGCACTCCAACTACACAGGATTCAGTATCCCAGCAACGGGCATCATAATCACTCAACTCGCTCTTTCTCTCGCTCCTGCCACTTCCTCTCTAGCTCTCTTTTTCTCTCCCCGTGACTCACTCTTGCTCTCTCACTCTCATTTTCTCTCTTTATTCCTTTCTAACTATCTGTAACTGCCTACTGTATCTGTTCATTTTATAATTCCTGTTCTTTCTTGCCATAGTGAATTTCCAGTAGAAATACTATATCTAAACAAGATATATTTACTTAAGAAACAAAATTGTGCTTTCAAATAATAGGCCTATATCTTAAATTATAGGGACAGTTTTACACCCAAAAATAAAATTATCATCATAATTTAATGCATATGAGGTTTTGTGTAACAAACAGTTTTTTTTTTTTTTTTTTTTACTTATGTTAGACATTAACTTTTATTATATAACAGGGAATCACCAATACTATTTATTCTTCGAAAATGTTACAATTCTTTTCTTAAATTGTTTTTATTCGGTTTTATGCACATTTAATAAAAAATACTGGTATTAAAAAAATAAAAAATAATATTTCTGCAGTGCTTTTGTTTGGAGTGGGCAGGTCCATTCAACTATGAAACGCTGTAAAATGTGTGCATGTGTCTTTTCCTCCTGATTCTGTCTTCCGATCTGTCAGCGGCTATGGTCTGTTTAGACTTTAGACTTGCAATGAGAAGAACATGACTTAAATTGTCACACAAATTGTACATATTTTCCCATACGTGTTTATCCAGTGATCAGTCCTCGCTCTTTTCTCTTCCATTCTCTCGCTCGCTCTCTAACTCTCCTTTTTCCCCATATTCCCTCTCACTTACATGTGCAAACTGACGAGCGAACACATCATTTATTAAACTGATTTGATGGAATACATATTAGATAGAGCAAATATACCAGTTGTTATTTTACATGAATGTAATTGCATTTGGGAAAATTGTACTTTCAAGCGAACATAGATGGCAGTGATTAAATCAGTGAGACAAAAGCATATTAAAAACTAAAACAATATTTTCATTTCCAACTCACTGCACCAACAGAGCCTGGCGGTGAAGCTAAAGAATGTTTACTCAAACTCCCACTTACAAAGGCTCCATTAACAAAAGCTGAAGTAACCACTGAAGCAAGAGGGCATAGTTACAGTATATGCCGACTGATGTGGACTCAGCAGGCATTGAAAACTAAAATCCTGTTTAAGCCAGAAAAAAACACAATTTTAAACTGTGGTTTGACAAAAAATAAAAGTTGTAAAAAGAGAAAATGCGAGGTGCATGACATGAGGTGCAACTGAACCACGTCACATGGTTAGGTAACAAAAAATGATATAAAGTTAAATTGTGTTGAGCAATTGTAAGCAAATTATAGTGAATTAATTCAACTTGCA
Source organism: Cyprinus carpio (assembly GCF_018340385.1). Lineage (NCBI taxonomy): Eukaryota > Metazoa > Chordata > Actinopteri > Cypriniformes > Cyprinidae > Cyprinus > Cyprinus carpio. The sequence goes on along the minus strand of NC_056613.1, from coordinate 11,068,827 downwards.
TAATCTGTCACTGCAGAAACTGCACCTACAAATGCCAAGAACCAGCCTCATGTCAGAAAATGTGGAACTGACGTCACTACAAAAGCACAAGGATATGTCTTAAAGACAATATGAGAATATAAAAATTTATAATATTAAAAATGTATATGATATTAAATATAATAATAACACTTATCAGCAACTTTAATATTAAGAAATAAAATATTAATAACAATAATTAAATCACCAGTCAAGACCATGTTTGGTTTTTAGGTTTAATTGACCATCAACTATTGACTATAAATAAAAGTAATCGTAAAAACATCTCCCTGGAGACTGACCAAGACATTTTTTCCAGTATTCATTCCACCTAGACTGAGTGTAACATCCCAGAAAACACAAGAGCAAATCCAACAATGTCTTTTATTCTGTTCTATTGAAAAATGTCACCCTACTCCTCAACTGTGGAAATGGAAAATAAATGACATACTTCAGGGACAGCATACTTCATTACACTTTTTACAGTATTTCGTCTTTTCCAAATGGCCCATTGACATTTTAATACTTTCCTGAAAAGAGAAGGAACAAACCAGGTGCTGCAAAGTTGGTATTTTATTTTATTTTTCTAAATGTCATTATCTAACTGAAGGCAATCAGAATTTAGACTGAGAATTATTATTATTATTATTTTTTTTTTTTTTTGCATTATCAAAAATGACTGAAATTAGAGGCTGTCATTTGTTGACGCTCCTTTTATTTGACCTCTAAGCTTCAAGTAGAGGCAGAACGCTGAAGAACTTCAGACAAACTGTGTAACTTTAACATCTTGTCTGTGTACTGTACAGTATGTGAGTTTCTCTGGAAACACTGACATCCATTAAGGCACACATCATGTTTCTCCTAAGCCCTGTGCTCTGGCATTCTGGGTAATAATGGGCCTTGGGTGCTTATTATCGCCTTTTGGCATCTGTTATCTGAACAAATCACAGTCATAGTCTCGCTGTGCACAGGAGATTTTCAAAGAAAACTTTGCCACAATGTGCCGTAAGATCTGATTTTTGAAACACGGCTAAAGGTTAAAAGTAATTTGAAAGTGCTCAGTGCTTCCCAAACACATTATTTTACAAATGTTGCCTTGGTATAAAGATCTTTCGAGAATGTTTTTCATTACCCCAACATCTGGTAGCTTTTACAAAACCTGACTTTTCAAAATTCTTGATATTCAGTCTGCAAGGTTCTAATTTAGAAACGGAATGCAGTGCATTAGAAAGCAAAATTACAAATACCAAGCTGATTCAAACAGACAGTACTAAATAGACTGTGCTGTATGTAATCATCTCGTTTCAGTGAGCTGGTGTGATCTCATTTACCATCAACATGATGCAATGGGTGGTACCCACTTTATTTCCTTAGTGCACCAAACAAATGTAATGTTCAGTTTATGAAATCTGTTACAGGGCGTTGGTATGCAGTTAAATGAAGTTGCCAAGATGTTGAGGTTCGTCCTTCAATATTAGGACATATCCCAACCTGTAGTTTTTTTTGTGTGTGTTTTTTTGCAGTGTCTTTATGTTTACTGATTTTCAAAAGAAAAGGTGTGTTTTGATTATAAATTTTAGTATGTTTTACCCTCCCACAGAATATATTTGTGCCATATCAGTTATCAGGTGATACTAGAATTTTTTTATTTTTTTTAAGTTTTGGATATTATATATGTCAGCCAATACCAGTTATTTATTTTAAAGCTATAAAATATTTTACATATTTTTTTATAGGATTTATTTAATTAATTAACTAATTAATTATTTTTTACATTCAATGATTTACTTTACTGTCTTCTAAAGTAATTTTTTCAATGCATGATAAAAATTCTTCTCTGCATTTCTCCTCTTCTTTAGCTCATTTCCTAATGATCTATTTGTCTAATAAACCTTGCATAGTGTATTGTATTGAGACTGATGAATCGCTTTGTTCCTCTTTTGTAAGCCCGCTTTGGAAAAAAGTGTCTGCCAAATGCATAAATGTAATGTACTGATCTTATTGTGAACAATTCATCCATGCATATATTTATTTTATTTCCATTTTTTTCCACCTCGTAATTTTTAAATCAAAATGTCATAACTCAATCTTCTGGAAAAACACAGACTTGTCTTTCATGACACATGCCAAACTTCTCCAAAATTTAGCCTATAGTCTTAATTGACTGCAACCTTTTCTTCTCAATAATCAGTTTTACTCGGATGCATGTAAAAATACAGAAGAAACGACTAATTCTGTTACATCGCAACTTTAATCTTTTAAAACACTTTAATAACAAAACATGTAATCTTGGGCAAATCTCAAAATAAATATGTTTGTGATGTGTTTAAAATGATTGATTTTAGATTTTATTCTTTTCAATTTATTTTGACAAAATAGTATAAACAGCATAACTTTACATTATAGGCCATAACTTAAAAAGAATTACTTGCAAATTCCTAACCCCAAGTATAAGTCGTAGTGATGCTGGCCTCATCAAGCACCACTAATTAATTGCTGCGTTCAAGCCCCTCCCCTCCAACTGATTGGCTTAACAGAATTCACTCTGCTCAAGGAGACTGACATGTTCTCAGGAGTGAGCTGATTTGAATTTCAGATTGGCAGTGGATCTATTGGAATCTGTCATCAGCTGGGACAACGGTCCAATCTGTCACTTCTCTCTTTCTCCCTGCTCACTTCAGGCAGAACGCTACACTTCCATTAGTACAACCCCCCATCTTCCTTCAGCTCCAGCTCTACACTTTCAAAGAGACTTTCACAAAGAGAGATGGGTTTGTCTGCCATATTGATCTGGTCACTTTTCTTTCATGTGTCTCCTTTCTCTCTCTCTCCATGTCATGAACAGCTGAGATGTAGCGAAAGATTTGAGAGCCGTGTGCCTCGAACAGGAAAATAAAGCCTTTAAACATCTTTGGGATCTTTGCGGGTTTGTCTTTTAAAACTATGAAAGCTACAGATTAAAGACTGTGGAGTTTACACACGGGTACCACAGATCTCCTAGGCAACAACACAATCTTGATCTGGCTTTTAGCTTTTTACTTCACAAAAGCAGAATAAGTCAGTTCACAGTCAGAATCTCATATCTCCTGCTGAATATGTTTTACCAAAGGAAGTAGATTTGCAAATTTTCTCAAAAAAAATAAAGAAAGAAAAGAAGAGAAAGAAAAAGATGAAAATTCTTTGCTGGGATTTTTTGGGAAACCCTAGACACATAAATAATAAAAAATTAAACACAAATTCAAACTAAATTATTAAGTCCACCTTTGTTAAAAAAAAAAAAAAAAAAAACGGATTTACTGACTCTGGTTGCCAACTTCTGTTGTAACAAGGTTACATTGAATGAATCTGACTGAATCTTTATGGTGAACAGAGTCACTGAAATGAATCAAAATCCTCACGATTAATAATTTCACATACAAAACTCATAAATCTGATTACTAGAAAAATAACAACAAACCTCTCCTTAACAAGCCACATGATTTAAGGTATCACTGTAGCACAAATGTAAGATTAACTGGAAAATGTTCCTGTGAGGTGCTCACAGTCCAGTCACTGTCACTGTCCTGTTCTTCAGAGACCACAGGATATTTATGTATGCGCTTATGTGTGTGTTTGCAAACATGCTCCAGTACTTTGTGAGTGCTAATTACAACAACCTCCCACAACGGTGTTAACACATCCATTGAAAACAGAGAGCGAGTGAAAGAGCGTGAGCTCTGCACACAGGAAAGCTTAAACAAGGAGGACAAACGAGCACTGATTCTTCTATATAAACACACACAGTTGGTCACTGCACCAGCTGCTGAGTCCTGGAGGCAGAGCATAATCTGCCCAAGGTCTCATGGGTAATAGAGTCTGGCAAAAGAAGAAAAAAACCTGAATCAGCTATGCGTGTGTTGACCGATAGTGATGTACATTATGGGCTTGTAAGATTTAGTTCCTTAAATAGTCATTTCAAAGCCAGTGCAAGTGTGTGAGTGAATATGTATGTGTGTGTGTGTGTGTGTGTGTATGGGGGTTCGAAGCCGGGAACACATGATAGGTAAAAACTGATAGCCTGAATGCACTGTAAGTCGCTTTGGATAAAAGCGTCTGCTAAATGCATAAATTTAATTGAATTTAATTTAATTTTAATTCAATATTTGCACTTGCTCTGTTCCAAAACCCAGTGACCTGCCTGTAAAGCAACAAGAAAGCTGACACACAAAAAAAATTATTGTACCTCCTAAAATACCTAGTTTTAGTTTAACTTTGTGGAAAAGGTAATCTCAGTATGCATTATTTTACACAATATTTGAGTATTATTTTTATGTTCATTTTTGGTATCTCTCGGTAACTCCAGAGGTCAGTCTTAATTTGTGCACTATATTTCAAGGCTTCTGAAGTCACACAATGGCTGCAGGAAAAGACAGATAATGTTATCTACTGAAAAAAAAAAAAGATCTGCTATAGTTTTCTAATCTCCTTCGCCCCTGTGTTCATTCAAGAATGAAGCTTCAACACTAATCATGCCAGGTTTGACAGAGTACATATTAAATCCAAATGTAAATCATATTTGAGAGCTATGGGGGAGGGGGTATTTTCAGTAAGAGTCGCCTTTGGATTGCTTGCTGGGAAATAATAACAAATATATTAAGACGTAATTTTTATGAAGTTTAACTGAAGTTTTTATTTTTTTTCTGTAAAACTGCTTTGAAACAATGTACACTGTGTAAGGCACAAACAAAACTGACTTGACTAAGATTTTAAATATCTGTTTATTTCTAACACAAATCTATTATTGATTACTTCCGATTACTTGGAATATGTAAAAACACCTTTTTTAAGTCATAGATTATTGGAGTAAGTTTTGGAACAAAGTACAATTTCAGTTTTTCTAAATTTCACATTTAATGTTTTACTTGCCATTACTTTGTAATTGTTCGTGAAAACTGAAAATTATTTCAATATAATTTTTTTTTATAGCACATCAAGCATAAGCACTGGTTGTTTTTCAGTGTGTTTTTATTTTTTTCCTGGATCTCAACAATCTGAAACAATAAATTATATGGAAAAGAGCAGGTCGTTCTACATAGCTGTTCCTCATTCTCCTTATCCGTTTGACACAAACCCTTAAAATACTTCCACAAAGGTGCATCTCAATAAATAAGAATGTCATGGAAAAAAATCATTTATTTCAGTAATTCAACTCAAATTGTGAAACTTGTGTATTAAATAAATTCAATGCACACATACTGAAGTAGTTTAAGTCTTTGGTTCTTTTAATTGTGATGATTTTGGCTCATATTTAACAAAAACCCACCAATCTCAACAAATTAGAATATGGTGACATGCCAATCAGTTAATCAACTCAAAACACCTGCAAAGGTTTCCTGAGCCTTCAAACTGGTCTTTCAGTTTGGTTCACTGGGCTACACAATCATGGGGAAGACTGCTGATCTGACAGTTGTCCAGAAGACAATCACTGACACCCTTCACAAGGAGGGTAAGCCACAAACATTAATTGCCAAAGAAGCTGGCTGATCACAGAGTGCTGTATCCAAGCATGTTAACAGAGAGTTGAGTGAAAGGAGAAAGTGTGGAAGAAAAAGATGCACAACCAACTGAGAGAACCGCAGCCTTATGAGAATTGTCAAGCAAAATCGATTCAAGAATTTGAGTGAACTTCACAAGGAATGGACTGAGGTCAAGGCATCAAGAGCCACCCACACACAGACGTGTCAAGGAATTTGCTGAACCACAGACAACATCAGAGGCATCTTACCTGGGCTAAGGAGAAGAAGAACTGGACTGTTGCCCATTGGTCCAAAGTCCTCTTTTCAGATGAGAGCAAGTTTTGTATTTAATTTGGAAACCAAGATCCTAGAATCTGGAGGAAGGTCATCTGCTAGTGTTGGTCCATTGTGTTTTTTGAAAACCAAAGTCACTGCACCCGTTTACCAAGAAATTTTGGAGCACCTCATGCTTCCTTCTGCTGACCAGCTTTTTGAAGATGCTGATTTCATTTTCCAGCAGGATTTGGCACCTGCCCACACTGCCAAAAGCACCAAAAGTTGGTTAAATGACCATGGTGTTGGTGTGCTTGACTGGCCAGCAAACTCACCAGACCTGAACCCCACAGAGAATCTATGGGGTATTGTCAAGAGGAAAATGAGAAACAAGAGACCAAAAAATGCAGATGAGCTCAAGGCCACTGTCAAAGAAACCTGGGCTTCCATCACCTCCAGGCCACGCCGAATTGAGGCAGTAATTAAAGCAAAAGGAGCCCCTACCAAGTATTGAGTACATGTACAGTAAATGAACATTCTTTCCAGAAGGCCAACAATTCACTAAAAATGTTTTTTTTTTTTTTTTTTTTTGTTTTTTTGAGTTTTTTTATTTTTTTGGGTTTTTGTTTTGGTTGGTTTTTGTTAAATGTGAGCCAAAATCATCACAATTAAAAGAACCAAAGACTTAAACTACTCCAGTCTGTGCACTGAATTTATTTAATACACGAGTTTCACAATTTGAGTTGAATTACTGAAATAAATGAACCTTTCCACGACATTCTTATTTGTTGAGATGCACCTGTACATCTCACATAACTTTCACTGAGATGTCTTTAACACACTGCTCCACATAAAACATTTGACCTCCTGAGAATACCTCAACACAAGGCTGCCGATCCAAAGGTTGCAAGTGCAATCCCAGGTATGGACGACACAGAAAACATGCTCTCTCAAATGTCCTTGATCAAAAAATACTTTTAACCTCGCTCTACAGAACTTTTCTTGTAATAAGTACATAAATGAAAGAAAATGAGGTTGTGCTAGTGTGATGATGGATATGTGCTGTAAGCACAAAGGTTACTAGATCAATCCTCAGTGTTGTGACTATGTGCAGAGATTTATTTCAAACCTAATAGACATACTGGAAATATTTGGAGAATTTTGACTGTACGAGTTGAATGACACTAACTTGTTCAGTTAGAAACAAGAATGACACTAACTTGAATGACACTAAATTGTTTGGTTAGTAAATTTTAGCTCTTGCTGGAATGCCATTATTTTGTGGTGAATCTTTGGAAAATGGTAACAAGTTAGTGTCATGCAACTCATAAAGTCAGAATATATAGTCAATATTTACGAGTTGAATGACTCATTTGCTAAGTAAGTTTTAGCTCTCGTTGATATTTTTAATAATTGGAGAAGTGCATCAGAACACATTCTGAAGGCAATCTTCAAATTCAGTTATCAAGACAATGTCTTTTCCAAGATGAATGCGTAAAATATACAAATCATGCAAATTTGTTATACAAATATGTTGTGCAATATGGCATGAAATATAAGAGATATACATGCAAAATTCTAAATGTATGATGTCAAAATTAATGTGTTTTCAATCATTTTTGCTAATAATGCATTTCTTCAAATAATATGTGAATACATTTTGTTATTTTACTCAGGGTTACAAATTAACTTTTTTACTTGGTAGCACTTGGTAGCCTTGTCATTTACTTTTCCTACTAAAGGTTTTTTTTCTGGAATACATAGGATTTTTGTGTTGTAAATATAATTTATTCTGAAGCAATATTCTCTTCGGTATTCTATCAGCTTTGACATTTAAATCTGCTTATTTGTAATAATTACCCCAGGACCTTTTTTTTTTTTACCTTTGTTAAGGCCATCTTATTAAATGTGTGCTTTATCTATTATTTTAAATTCTTAAATTTGTATATGTTGTATGTATGTTTAAATTTTTTTGTGGTAATCTTATTAAATGTGTGCTTTATCTATATATATATATATATATATATATATATATATATATATATATAATATATATTTATATATATATTTTCTTTTTTCTTTTATTTATTTGACATGGGCAATGCATACAAACATAGTGTCAAAGCAAGCTTGTCACTGAAGTGCTGCATAAAAAGTTTATAGCAAATGCTAATTTTTAACTCCTGTCCCTGGTTGGGCTTTTAGACACAATACAATTTACATACTTAACTATTTCAATTTAAAACAATATAGCATGATATATAAACAACTCCTGTCCCTGGTTATACACAATACAATTTACCCATGAAATTTACCCATAAAGTTAATATATATCGCAATCCCAGGTGCTAATTTTAACTACTTTTTATAGTTTACTGAACTGTTGCATGAAATCAGTGTCACATTTTTAATCTTGATGTTTTTATTCAGGATGTTCGGGAAAATGGCATTCTTGGTATTTTGAGGTTGCACACATTAAATTAAGGGAGCATATGCAACTAAAATGGTCGCAATTTCGAGCCCTGTTTACTATTGAAATATTTCAAATTTCCATTGAGTTAGAAGTTTAAAAAATAGAGAATATGTTGGTTTGTTTTGTTTTTGTGCCAACAAGACAAGTAAAGAACACTTATGCATAAATTTTACAATATGAGTGTCATCCACAGAAATCCTCGCCCAATGACATGAAGGTGTGCTCAGGGCCCCGTTTCATTCTCACTGACATACTACCACTCTTTCATATTTCTAAGTTGCAAGCCACAAAGTGACAGTATACATGCTTGCTTGAAGTCAGATAAATGTATCATTACTAAAAGCAACACAATTACCGGGCTGGGTCGACAAGTCAGTGCGTTGATTAGAATTGCAGCATGTTGATTAGTCAACATGCCATCAGACACCTAATGGGTGTTGAGCTCATGGTTGTTGATGATAATGATGACGGTAAGCGGAACGATTATCTTTACATAGTGTAATTGACTAATTATGGTGGTAATGCTGCAGCTAAGTTACATGGTAAAGCTGACCTATCAAAGCTTGAGAGAAGTTACAGGGATGACAGCCCATCCATGTAAGAAATGAGCTTGCAATCATGCCAAAATCTGTTTCTTTACTCATTATTTGATCAGACTGCCGAAACATTTTCACACCAAAACAGATTAAAAATGCTAAATTGTTATTTGCAAGATGATAAGGACGCACTAACTGAATTAAAATCTCAACATAAACGGTCATGTGTCAATAATGTAGAATACTACTGAAAAAAATCATGGAATTTACTCAATTATTTAAATTATATTTTTATTGAATAAGCAGAATTTAGTGTATACTATGCAATATTCAGTAAGATGTTAAGATGGTAACTTTATTCTCTTTAACAGCCAGTGACCTTTACTACTTTAGTAAACATACAGATAGCCTGATGACAGTAAAAGTACAAAAACTCCATACTATGGGATGTTTTAATTTACATAGAGGCAGCAGTCGCTATGTGGAGACCACATGATCAAACAAATAGCCTACACTTTCGTGTTACCGAGTACACTCTATTTACAGTTACTGCATACGGACGGTGAATAACACGAATAGAATTTGAGACTTTAACATAAAAGATTAAACACTCATTATATCTCATCAATTTTTAAAACCCTCATATGATTTCCATTCACGATAAGGTATAGCTACTAAGTTACGTAGCATCCTGTCTACACATACGATTGGCCCGTTGCATTAAAGTCACAGATTATTTGACACTGTCTAAAATGAATTTGAATAGTACTTGAATAGTATAACTTACTTCTCGCTTTGTCAGTCAAATCCTTCGCACATTCGATCATATTTTTGGAGGTTCTTTGCTTATTTCGAGTTGAACAAGACCGAAAGAGTACAACTGCCACACGCGTCGACCGAATCTTTGATTCAGTGAGTTATTTACTCGAGAACCGCTGTGAACGGATTAGCGAAAGAATCGTTCTGACCATAGCCCCGTCAGAATTTTTAAAAATTTCTTTATGAAGTAACTCTGACGTCATCAATATAATTAATTTTCTTAGCACCACATATTGTTCTAGCCCCCCACCCCTTAGCACCTAAAGATAGTTGTTTTTGGGTCGGTGTGTGTTTTTTTTTTACTGGCTGCGACCAATCTCCATTTCTTCTGCAAACCATATACATATATTGCAATAAAATTTACATTTGCATGATTTTTATAGTCCAGCTTTGAATATTATTTGGTATTATTAACATTACATTAAAATTCCATTACGTTGATACAGCATAATTTGAGAAGTTCATGCGATTAACAAAATACGACACCTAAAATAACTTGAAATATCATGGAACCATTAAATCCTAATCTGTGTCTGATGATACAGCTGAGAAACTAATAAGCAGGGAATGGAGCTAGCGTAATTGATTCTGCCAGATGTGTCCCATATAGTCACATGCATAATCTGCAAAACACACACATCCTCATATACTCACACTCAAAAAGCACGTATGCTCACACAGCAGTTTTTGACCAAGGGGACTAAGAGACTAAGGGGCCTGCTGAGAAACTCAGATGTGAGACATGACGCAGGCATAACCGTGGAGAAAAAAACAGGAGCGTTTGTCACCTCCTGAAGAATTATCAGGAGATGCGTGGTTAGGGGCCGTTCGAGGGCTGCATTACTTCACACACCCACACATGCATCTAACTATGTTTGTGTCTCAGAGAGCAACATTTTCTACTTCCATCCTACAGCACTGTATCTTAGTCTTTTGACACTCTTATGTGACTCACATCAGATGCCCTGTAGAAAGATCCGGAGTGTCCTGGAATAACACAAAGATAATCTTGATAGCACCAACTGCTTTCAGGGCCTGGAGGTCAGCTCTTTCGTTACAGGCCTCATAAAGAGCACATGAGATTTACTAAGGGTGACAGGACCACTGTTGGATCAGGATTTCATGACCTCACAGAACAAAGATATTAGTGTTAAAATGACAGGAAAATACAAGAAACCTGCCTGTTTATGCCCCGCTGATCACATGGTGCACAAATCCATACTGACAGGATGACTAATCAAAATTGTCTCAGACACACACACATACATTGTACATCTATCTATCTATCTATCTATCTATCTATCTATCTATCTATCTATCTATCTATCTATCTATCTATCTATCTATCTATCTATCTATCTATCTATCTATCTATCTATCATGTTTTGTTTTAATTCAATATGGACAGTATATATTCATACATTCAATTTCTAGATATATACACACTAGTCTTTTGTAAAAGCAGAAAACAAGACAAAAATACTGTTTAATACTAAAATAATTAAAAAAATGTAATCTAAACACTAACATTAAAATCTATTGATTGTGGTGAGGCAAGCTTAGCTGTAGACACTAAGAGTAGCAAATGACAGTCTGTTAGAGCGTTATTCATTCATTACAGAGGTTCAGTCAGTCTTCTCCTATACACCTGGGTCAGTTTTCTCCTCATCTGTTCTGCTGCTCATTAAAGGGACCAGTGGACCACAAAGATCACAGAGAGAGGAGATGAACAGCACAACTGATGAACATGCCCTGCTGGTGCAGAACAGACTCACAGATCTAGTTCCATGTAATATAGCATCTGCCAGAAACCCAGTGATATTGAAAAACTGTGAAATGTTACTGTGATGAGAAGCTTGATGATACAATTCACAAAAGACTTGTTATTCATACAGTAAATGCAAGCATTTCTTTGTTATGACTATTATGTCATGTTTGATGACCCTCAAATGATTAGACCACACCGCCTGTTTAGACAACTATTTAACTACATTAAGATTAAGGCTCTGAGAGGATCTCTGTTAGACATCATGAACAATGCATGATGTAAGCTGTTTTTACTTAACCTTGTCATGATGACGTATGAAGATAGTCAGTCTTAGAGTGATTGACACACCTGCGTTTAGAGTAGCAACTCCCTTTTAACAAGACAGAGAGACATGCATGAGATATGTTCAGAATTGTGAACTACTGTAATTCAACAGTATGCATATGAATGTTTTGCATGCATCAATTAACCATGACCTATTATATTAAAGGTTCTTTATTGGCATCTATGCATCCTTGGAACCTTTCCATCTTTTTTTCCCCATTCTTTAGGGTATTAAAATGTTCTTCAAGGATGTTTTATATATAAGAAATGAAGACAGTTCTTTAAAAAATGGTTCTTTTAACCACTGTTCACTTAAAGGGTCTTTGGGAATCCATTTTTTTTTTCTTTCTATGGCATCACTGTGACAATCCCCATTTGAAACCTTTATTTTTAAGAGTGTAAATTATAGCACACTGAATGAAATCTTGAATCCCACAATGCAATGTGCTTAACACTCCTTTTCCAATATTACATATGAATTACTATTTGATCAGGATTCCAAGACCTGAGACGTTTTATACATAAAATTGGATTCAAAATGTGAAATATGAATATTTATTTTTGAGACAATATAAAAAAGTAAAACAGAAAAAAAACATGTCGTGTGATCATGAGTTATGTTTTTTCCACACTGTTTTATTCCATTCCTGATCATAGTATGAAAGGATGTTAAAATCTGTTTTAGTATCCCCTCTGTGACCCTACCTATGACATAGTATATGTATGAGCCTTTTTTCTTCATTTTCATTTCATTTCTCTATAAAAGCTCAGGAAGAGAAGGAATAAGAGAAGCAAAAGAAGTGCAAAGAGAACAAAACAGAAGTAAAGCGCTTTCATAAAAACATAATTTTTTTTCTGACCTATGAAACCCAGGGAGAGACTGCATGACAGATTTCGAAGCTAATTTAATAAAGTTAGATAGCGCTATGGCAAATATTAGTTCTACGAGTCTGTCGCTGTTTCCCCTGGAGAGATGAGGGTAATATTGATTTCCTTCTCTAAGTGTTCATGCAGGTCTGGAACTGTGTCTAATCAAAGCATTCAACCCTTTATCCGTCCTCCTCGTTTTTCATTTGTTTGCGTTAATGTCTGGTGCAATCAGCACTGAGAAAGAACGCATGTGATCCTTTCGCATGGGTGCGTGGGTGCGTGTGATTCTCCTTCATTATGGCTTGATATTTTCATCCATGGCCTTGAGAACTTTGTCTTGGGACCCCGCTGCAATTACTGCAGTGCTTTGCTGCATTTTGAGCAGTGATCAAAAACAAATGATTCTTTGAGCCACAGTGCCTTAGAGAGAGAATTATGAACACTGAGCATGCAATATCAGAAATACTGTATATCACTGCGGAGTGCAATGGCATATTTATGGTAATCTGTGGTTTCAACTTTGATTTAGGGATCCGACTCCTGTGTCGCAGGGGTAAACAGGCCATTTCCACCCTGATGAGCTCTTCAAGCTCCTGATTTTATCAGTTCGTGACCCTCCATTCATCACTAATGCATTTCATTCTATTACGCTTTCTAACCATAACGGAAGATTATGCTACTATTGGTAATTGCTTTGTAAAGTTGATTGAGCTTCTAATTCGTTTGAGTCTCAAAGGTTGTTCTTCATTCAGTGGCTGAATGGACAGAATCCCCTCTGTGTTGGAGACTTCTGGTCTGAGAAAAACTAAAGACACAAGGAAAATTGCATCTGGGAAATGCAATGAGGGCAATAATGGGCACGCACACTCATTTTCGTAAAGCACGTACGCAGCTGTCAAGGGTGTGTCAGATCAAGTGGTGACATTACCTGTAATGGTTTGTGATCATGTTCTTTAAAGAATGTGTGCCTGTGTGTGTGTAGGAGAGAGATAAATGCTCTCATAAATGGAAGTGTCTGACCTCACCTCCTACTCTCTTGGTAAGTTGAACCACTTTAGCTTCTGATAGCTGGACTATTTGTCCTTTTCTGCACATTCCTGCCCAATTTTCCTTAGTGTCAAACACGCACACACATGTTCAGATGTTCTACACCCGTAACCCATGAGCACTAATAGTAAATCTTGGAAACCTTCACTGTAATGTACAATCCTGCAGAAGTCAGGAGTGATAAAGAGGCTTGGTGCTCCAGCAAAGAGAGAGAGAGAGAGAGAGAGAGAGAGAGAGAGAGAGAGAGAGAGAGAGAGGATAAATCGATCTCTTTAACTGATCATGGGGAATGATGAATCTTGGGGCGGTCCTTGGAGAGACTGTGTGCTCTTCTACCTTATGGCCATTGCAGTGCTGCTGTCAAAGAGAAAGAGAAAAGAAGGGAACTTGAGAAGAAAGGAAAGAAAATGAAATGTGTAGCACAGATTTATGATTTTCCAGCATCAGTACTCAACAACGTCAATCAATAAACCACCCAGAAGGAAGGCTGTGCAACCTACACAGCCAGAAGCAATGACAGGGAAAACACTCTTGAAAGCTATACTTACACAAACACACACACACACACACACACACACACACACACACACACACACACACACACACACACACACACACACACATCTATACACACACAAAATATCTATCTATCTATCTATCTATCTATCTATCTATCTATCTATCTATCTATCTATCTATCTATCTATCTATCTGTCTGTCTGTCTGTCTGTCTGTCTGTCTGTATCCATCCATCCATCCATCCATCCATCAATTAAAATGTAAATATACCATATAATAGTATATTTTTATCTAAACTATAATTTATTATAAATACATTTTAAAAACTAAACTATTTGATAAGTAACATAATGCATTAGATTTGCACACAGTTTATATACAGCATATAAAATGTGTAAATAAATGTAAAAATTTGTCTAAATTTATCTTGTTTTGAGGATGGTTAGATATTTTTCCTGGATAAATTTAAATGATTTAGATAAACTGACATAAAATGATTTTTGCAGCATTATCACTAGACCATAGGGAAATGTGAACATAGATTGAGTTTTTGTGGCATCTGCCTTTAGAGTCCAGTAAAGCACCTGCAGAGAGAGGCACTCTGGGCACAGGTGGCTGTGGTGAAGACTGTCATCAGACTGATATATCACTATTCCTTTATCTACCTGCTCTTTAGCTGTTCAGGGTCATTAAACATAAATTGCCCGCAGGGAAAACCCCACCCACCATCAAACCGCATCTGACAGCACTGCGGCGCAGCAGGTGTGGAGTCAGCACATGTGTTGACTCAAAAAAAAAAAAAAAAAAATCACACATTTTATTATTCAGTATTATTGTATTCTTTTCCAATATTAAAGACATAGATTTACTTGAGCACAAGATCACCAGAAAGATTTTTCTTGTGTTTCTAGTCTGAAACTAATTCTTAATACTTTATGCAGAAAATGTATCTTGATTTAAGGCTATTTCCATATTTTTACTGGAAACAAAATGATTTTTTTGCCATGTGCTGGATAGCAAGTAGATAGTGGGAGACTGTGTTGGAGAGCTTCGTTCCTTCCTGCAGAGCCAAGAGCTGCGCCACCATCAATCTCTGTTCCCTGCATTCTGTGTTCCTCGGGAGATATATCTCATGATAATTAGTCATGCAGCCACACTTGCACATCTTGGACATCTTCCGCAGCAAATGTCATCATCAGACATGTCGCCGCTTTGCTGTCACCTCATATCAGATGCAGCTGACTAGTTTGAAAGCTGCAGACCTAGACTAAAGACTGGAGGGTGTCTCAGAGTGACGTCAGTGTTCTTATAGACTGCGGTACCGTGTGTCCTGCATGAGTGCATTGTGTAACTTCATGTGGACATGTCCAGCAGAGGCCTGTTCTGTTGGCTCAGGTCCAGTGGGAAGCAGCCGGGGCTCTTCTGCTCAGAATCACCCTGATTTCAGAGATCAGTGACTGCACCGCCCTCAGACTGGATGTGACTGCGGCCTGGGATGGATATTAAAAACGTAATGACATAGTTTGTTTAAATTAGTTCTAGAGAGATTGACACTTTTATTTAGAGTCCGCTAGGTCAGTTACTACTGGAGGGGAGGTGACAGGATCAGCAAATGTCACAAGCTGGATGTGAATATCCATCACCAAAAATTCATTATTTAATGTCCATTAATAAAAGAAGACAAATGCCGGTCACTGCTTGTTTTATTTTTCCATAATTAAAGTTTTTTTTTTATTATTATTATTTTAATTTGCCTAATCAAATACATTTTACTAATAATGTTCAAAATAAAGTTAAAAAATGTAATAATTAATTTAAAAGTTAACCATAAAACATGTAAAATGGAAAAAAAAAATCACAATGATTTTTTAAAATATCATATCATATGTAGCTTCAACTCACAGCATCAATAAGTAATATGAATCTAAAAGCAGACACATTCAAGGCCTTTTACTTTTTTCCATAGTCAGTTTTTTCCCACTTTAAAAAACATATAATCAAACAAATTCACAAAACAAATTATTTAAAATTTTTATTTAGCAATTTATAAATTAATCGTAATAATAACTGAATACTTAGTCACATTGTGAAAATACATAAACAAATTACATAGAATTGCATTATTATTATTTTTATTTATTTATTTTTATCAGAGGGCTTCAATTCACAGCAGTATGAATGAAAAAATGGGTGAAATAATCTTAACTGTATTACTTAATTATTTATATGTGATAAAATATAAACAAACATAAATATAAATGTGTAAAATATTTATAATATTGCATTATAATATTAATATAAATATTTATAAAATATGAATATAATTATAACAAATATTTGAGGACTGTGACTGCTTTATAAGAAACAAATATGAAATCAAACAATCAAACCAAGAAACAGTGACACCAGAAACAGTTAAAATTTTTTTGAAAAAACTTTCTCCCTGTCTTTCAGCTGAATAGATGACAAGAGATAAGAATCTTGTTGTTTAAAGGCCAATTTAGGCTTTCAAGTCACAACCGCAGAGCACAGAGCACAGCGGAAAGTTGTTTTCAGTGTAAACACTCACATTCCCTCACACAAACATGCAGGTACTCTCTTAGTATTATCTTTATATTGTTTGTGACACAAACAGTCATGCAGGCCTCAGATCCGCAGGCTGAGAGGACACACATGCAGCTGGAAAATGCATATGCTATAATTTTACAGATGCATCTTTTGCTTGCACACTAAAGCAGAGAGTTGCTCCTACTCTAATAATGCTGACCGTCTCACCGCAGAGCTGGAAAACATAAATTTTCTTATTGGAAAACTAATAAATGGCTAATATAAAACTACATCCCCTGAGGAAGCAGAGATGACTTGATGAAAAGCATAACAGAAGAAAAATAAATACACCTACAATAAATACTGTATACTGTATGTATGTTGTATATATATATATATATAATATATATATATATATATATATATATATATATATACACACACATTAATATCAAGACCCTACACACAAAAGCCTTAAATTAGTCTTAAAAGGTCCGTACTGGCCACTAACCTACAGATAAATCAGCTTTCTCTGCTCTCTGGTACCCAGCAGCCCATAACGTCAGGGTGAGCCATGGCTTTGGAAGGTTAAACCAATCATTGTCAGGCTTTATTATCTGATATACTGCTGTTTTCCTAGAGTATTCTGTAAAACCCACAGTTTTCCTCCAGTATGCCTCCAGAGAATTAGTATTTATTTGATTTACAGTAATTCTCTGCTGATCTGGTCCAATGGATTTTTAAACCACAATCATGTACAAATATGTTGGTTCCTGCCATTCCTTGCATACGACTCGTGTCCTCTATTTTTATGATTATAGTAGCAGAATGTGCACATCATGCATTTTTTTTGTAACGTGAAACAAACTGCATTTGTCAAACTGCAGCATACAATAGAGCACTGTATCTCACAATGAAATGCACAAATTTAAAGGGATATTCAATGAAAATTTAAAAACGAAAATCATCTGTGGAAACATTTTTCTTTTTTCTTTTTATTTTTGGAATATACAGATGTAAAGAGCTGAAACATTCTTCAAAATATCTTGTGTTCTGCAGAAGAAGAAAAAAACATGAGAGTGAGTAAACAATTTATATCTCAATAAATTAGAATGTCGTGGAAAAGTTAATTTATTTCAGTAATTCAACTCAAATTGTGAAACTTGTGTATTAAATAAATTCAATGCACACAGACTGAAGTAGTTTAAGTCTTTGGTAAGTCACAGAATTAATCTACCATAAGTAGATTTATCAAATAAATGAATCCCTGAATTCTGCTTGGTCTGTCATTGGTTATTCAATTATTCAATAAAACTGTTAAGACACAATTTTAAACTGATGATTTGCTATTTTACAATTTAAAAAGAAATGAACATTGCTCTTAAGGGGCATCTTTCCCCATCTGACCCTACTGTTCAGTATGCAGTAAACAGTGCACTGTTGTTTTATTTAGAACATAGTAATGCTTTGGAACAACTTTAATAGATTAAAAAGTACTTTAAAATGAGATGAAGTAAGCAGTATACAGTATATAGGACACTCTATTCAATTATTAAGATCTCTTTTTCTTAAATTCCTTTTCACTGCTGCCTCACATTTGATCTTCTCTTCAGTGATGAAATACGCTTTGCAGTTCACGATGCCGCCATCTGTCACTCATGCAGAAATGTGCACACGCACGCATTCTTATCGCCGTGACACAGAGAGACATCTGAGTAGTCACAGCATTAGGGGCTGGGAAAGGTCACAACATTCACTGTATATTCAGAGTTCTTTTGCAGTCAGAAGAAGTAAATCAGTGAAAAATGAACCAGTTATATTTCTGAAGAGTTATTTCCAAATAATTTTCACTACTAAAAAACTTTTCCAGTGGTTCTTTAGAATAAACTTCACACTAGGACCCACCAAGGGAGATATAACCAATCTTGAGACCCCACATCAATCTCTCTTCTCATTTTTATCATGTTATTGCACTACTGTAGATAGGCCTACTTGTCTTATGGTCACCAAGGCTGCACACATGTGATCAAAATACGGTAAAACAGAAATACTGTGAACTTCAAGCAGCCATTACTCCAATGTTCAGGGTCACACAATACTTCGGAAATCATTGTAATATGCTGATTTGGTGCATATTTTCAAACATTTCTTACTATTATCAATGATGAAACCATGCTGTTAAATATTTTTCATATTTTGTTTACATTTTTTTTCTTTGGTGAGTATTACAGTAAGTTAACATGAACAGCATGTATTTGAAATATAAATCTTTTATAACATTATAAATGTCTTTACTGTAAATTTTGATCAATTTAATGCAACCTTGCTAAATAAAAGCACAAAATTCTTTCAACTGACCCCAAACTTTTGAAAAAAAAAAAAAATGTACAGTGCGCTACAGTATATGAGGATCTTGCACTGGTTTTGTAGATTTTAGGAGATTAAAACGTTCTTGATGTAATCCCAAGGTTGGTCTATATGATATTCAAAGAACGACAACATGTGATATATGGTATTCTGAAGAATAAAACATTATTTGTCGAGCTTATAAAACTGGGACATTTTTGTTCTAGATAGACTGCCCCTTTTCAGCACTGCACACATTGTCTTCTGTCTTCTGTTTGTATTTCCAGAACATACAAGGACTTTCATGCTATGCTGCTATAGAATCTCATCATTATCTTAATAATGGGATTCCTGTTATTCCTTGAGCAACCTGGAATCCCCCTGCAGTGACCTGAGTGTAGATACCTTGTTAATAGACACAATGGTCATGGCCTATGGTCTTCTCTTTCAGGGATAGAACCGGCAAACAGAAACTGCTTAATCTCTTGAAACTACCAATGGATGTCATTGTCTCAAACATAACCACCTGCACAGCATGATGATGACCAGCTATGCTGTTTTTATTTTCAGCATGGCAAGATTTTACATGCAGCTCACATTTCACTCATGTGAGCTGGTAATAATGCAGAGGTTGATGGAATGGTTGGACAGTTTCCATCCCCTGTGTGATACATGAGACGAGTCCAGTGGGACCCATCACTAGTTTCAATCTGCTGACAGCTACGAGCAAATGGGAGTCAAGCATGGATGCAGTAAACAAAGAATAATCAGGGTGACTTATTAGCTGATGAGAGAATGATACCACGACCACACAGAGTGGATTACATGCACACACACACGTTTGTTTTTCTATCATGATAGGCACTTTCCATTGACTGCTATTGTTTTTGTACTGAGCTAATGGTGTTTCAACAGGTTTTTAGATTTTTATTTTTATTTTTTTATTTTTTTTATGTTTGGAGTCAGTAAGTTTTTTTGTTGTTGTTGCTGAAAACAAAAATCATTACATTTAATTAGCAAGCAAGCATTAAATTGATCAAAAGTGACAGTAAATACATCAATACTGTTACAAAATATTTCTATTTTAAAGAAATTATGTTTGTTTTAATTTTCTACTCATCAAAGACTCCTGAAAAAAAAAATGTGAGGGTTTCCACAAAATTATTAAGCAGCACAACTGTTTTCAACAATGATAATAAGAAATGTATCTTCAGCACCTAATCAGTACTGTACAGTATATTAGAATGATTTCTGAAGTATCATGTGACAGCTGCTCCACCTAAGGAATAAACTTCATTTTACTGTTGTTTTTATCTTTTGAAGAGTGGTATGTATATATATATATATGTGTTTGTGTGTGTTTGTGTGTTTTTTTGTGTGTTTGTGTGTGTGTGTGTGTGTGTGTGTGTGTGTGTGTGTGTACATGTACTGTATGTATAAATAAACTGACCAGGAAATTCTTAAACATCAAGAACATTCTTAGAATCAGGCACCAAAGCAGTGATTGATTTCTGAGGGCGTACAGATCAAAAAATAAATAATGCAGCAAAACTGTCCTCCCCCAGTAACACTGACATCTTTTTCTGCTGAACTTGAAAATTAGAGTTATTAAGGGTTTTTGAAGAGCTCTCTTACACCACTAAACCTTTCACAGTATCCGTCAGACAGTAATCTCTCTCTATTTCCCCCACCCGTCGCATATAAGGTTAGCCTGCAGAGGGTGTGGACAATTGTCTGCAGGAGCTATTTATTGAGTCTCGCCATTTAGCCAAGGCGAGATAGCATTCTGCAGTAGTAGGGGGTTGTTTCTCTGCAGAGGCTTGGAGGGGGTAAGTACAGCATTAGAAAGGTGGAGCAGTAGATGTCTTGTTGAATTGAGAGGAGGTTTAATCTGTTCTAGCTTAATGGTGGAGGCTGAAGGTGAGCTGGAAGGATTCCAGCTCCATAACTAAAACGTGGCTGTTCAGAATCCCTGGTGGGGAACTTAAAAACCTCACATAACTGCCTGCCTCTGCATTTCTTTGGAAACCTTGACTCATGATTACAATTAGGGATGCACAAATATTGGCATGGTCGATATAAAAATTCTACATTGTTTTGTCTAAATAAACATAATAATACACTGAAAAATAAAATCAATCATTGTCACGTAAATAGGCAGTATGGCATTATAATGAATAGTATGAAAAATGGATAATAATTTAGAAATTTGAGAAAAGTTAAGTTCTTATAGTATTTTTGGATTACAATAACTTAACTAGATAATGTAAAAAATTATGATAATGTGTATGATATCCAAAACAGACCAATATAAATGCTACATGTGATTTATAATGTAATATTATTAGAATTGAAAATTGGAAATAGATATTGATTTTGAGATTTGCTAAAAATAGTGCTATTAAATTATTAGTGTTTTTATGAACTTTCAGTGAGCATTCGATGATCAGAGGTAATCAGAATGAAAAACGACAAATTACATATTCACTACTGGCAATATATATATCCAATATTGTTCAATTAAAAATGCTAACAATGTCTGATAATGATGTAAATTGGTCTGATATATATTGTGCCTCCCTATCCTCTCAATGAATTGAAAAGTTAAAGAGTGAAAAAGTTCGAGGGTTCTGTCACCTTCAACTGCAGCAGTCCAAAACTGCCTGCATAAAAAAATCATGTCAACAATGACTGGGCCAACACTGATATTTCAAACTGAGTGCATTTATAATTTATTCTCCTGAAGTCTTTACACTTGACTGCTGAATGTTTGACTGCACTTTCATCATAACTGAATTTTTCCATGTTCCTGTCATAAAATGTCCCTTTCATTAATTATTGAATGTAATTACAGTACTTTGAAGGTAAAGAATGGATTTTCACCCACTCAGATTCCAACATGTGTCCATGTACCATTTCCTTGAAAGGGCATGTGGACTCACTTTAAATTCTTAAGTACTTAGCTGAGGTGAAATAAATCTTGTTCTGTTGTGATTGTCTCTTGCAGTGGAAGTGAAGGATAAGATGAGGGGACGGTGGAGAAATGACTCTTTCTGTAGCCATCAATACGCTCATCGATACAACTGCAGCACAACGTCTCCCTGCCAAACACACAGTGTTTTGGATTATTCAACCAATGGAAACATGTTTAAAACATTTATTGAAATACAATATTATAATATATTATCTCTCTCTCTATCTAACTTTCTATCTGTATGTCTGACATGCAATATGCATTAATACAGTAAAGTCAAGCAATTTTGAAGCTAAAAATGTGCATTTTTCGATAAAACAAAATTTCCTATCACAGCCTAATATTCAGAGACAACTAAGGCAAAGAGTGTAAACAGCATTGTGGTAATATCACACTTTCTACATGCTTTTAGCATCATAACAGCAGCATTTGCTCAACCTATCGCATATGTTTGGGGCGGGACTACCTACTTGTCAAACCAATGGCAGATGGGGTGTTTGGGAAACCTGCTTTACCATGAATCCATCCATTCTCTAAACCGCTTTCTCCTCTGTATGATGTATGGTCTGGAGATTATCCTAATGTCCAGGGTCAACAACAGGAAAACACCCAGAACAGGAATGTGGAGAATACCTGTTTGAAAACATTATTACTGTTCATTTAGTGGTGCTAGCGCTGCAGAAATGACATACTTGAGCTTTAATTGAACGGTCTTTGGGTCGGACCATAACAAGAGGTATTCATTATTTCCAGGTGAAGTGAAATTGGGCCAAATTAACAAGTCCACTCATAGGAAGAGAGGACAGTGCAGCAGGTAATGAGGTCATACATGTGTGGTCATGGTACTCACAGATGGAGAGATTTAGAAAAAGCTAAATCATTTTATTTCAGCCCTCAGTTAACATTTTATAGCTTCAGGGGCCATAAAAATCAT